>NC_057352.1:30578903-30878903 GCF_016509475.1 Prionailurus bengalensis
TTGACCCAGGAAACCCAAACCATGGAAAAAACTAGTAGTGGAAGTGGTTTCAGGATTGACCGGATCCAGAAACTCAAATATCACGGGAACTCTCATTTCCCATTTGTACCTCTCTTGGTGGATCTATTTCTTTTTCTTTTCTTTTTTTTTCCTCACAAAAAGAGAACTCATCCCTAAAGTTTTTGATGTTAGCTTGCAGCGGAAAACAATTTGCCTAAACCAACAAAATACATCCAGGAGGTGTGGGGAGAGCATTAGGCAGTAGATGTCATCACCAGCCATATTTCTGAATGCTGATGCTAAGCTTTTTGACCTTCATCCTGAAGAGGTTGTGATGCCTCTTAAGAGCTCAGAGGAAGTAATCATGGAAGATGTTTTGTCCAAGAAAATCTGAGGAGGAACAATGACTGTAAGCCTCAACCTCTTCCCCAAATGCAGGTGGTCAGTGGTATCATTTTCTAGAATAAATCTGATCACATGATTGTCCCTCCTATCCCACTCTCCCCAGGAAAAAAACATTCAATTTCCTCATCTTATTCTTAAGATACCTTCTTTCATAAACCTTAGGAGGCCTGGCCCAACCTAATTCTCTATCTTATTTTGTCCATTTCCGGTGCCATTCTCCTCTGGACTCCCTCATTAACCACCTCCTCTATCATAATAGTTGTCCCCTTAAAATGCCACTCTCATTTCATCACAGGGCCATTAAAGGTGCTGTCCTCTCTACCAGGAACCTTCTTCCTCATCCTCTACCCTGCCCTTCTCCACCAGCCTATCAACTGAGTTCCCAGTCATTATTCAGGTCTCAGTTCAAGCCATTGTTGGCCACCTTCTTCTCTCATCTCTGACAATTAGGTTAGATCCCTCTGTTACATGTTCAGAAAGCCCCATGTACTTTTTCTTCAATATACCCACTGTAATTTGTAACTGTGTGCTCAGATGACTCTTTGATTGATGGAAGTTCCATGATGGCAGGAACCATGTCTATTTTGTTCATTATTATTTCCCTGGTACTCAGCACCTGGATTGGCACAAAGTTGGTACTTAGACATTTTATGGAAATAAATAAACAGGGCACCTGCATGTACGTGGCTCAGTCAGTTAAGCATATGACTCCCAATTTCAGGTCATGATCTTGCAGTTCGGGGATTAAGCCCTGCATCGGACTCTGTGCCGACAGCATGGAGCCTGCATGGGACTCTGTCTCTCCCTCTCTCTCTAGGACTCTGTCTCTCCCTCCCTTGCTCTCTCTTTCTCGCTCTCTCGCTCTCTGTCTTTCTCTCAAAATAAATAAATGAACTTTAAAAAAAAGAAATAAACACACGAATCAATGAATCAATAAACGAATGAAGAAATGAATTGATGGGTGAATGGATGAGGAAGGGGGACTAGGGTAATAATCAAGAATGGCAGACTGCAAACACAGCACATTTTTCCTTAAATTATGGAAGAGGGAACATTTACATTTTTCTCCCCATGTGACTGATACTGGGCTAGATATTTTACACTTGATTTATGTCCAGGTCATCCTGATTCTAATGCCCAATGGACTTTTTACCCTATTCTGTAACCTTCCGCAAAGAAAAGGAGAAGTGAGACACCAAGGGAATTGGGCAATACAGAATTTCCTTCCTTCGAAGACACTTATATTCTATGGAGCCCATAAACATTAGTCTATGTATCACTTACTAGGTGCCAAGAAAAGTTCTAATGCTTTATAAAATATGAACCCATGTAATATGAACCCTATGAAGTAATTTCTATTATCAAAGTTATCTCTTCAAATCACCATTATCAAGTAACTTACTAATGGTTGTACTTCTAGAGAGTGGTGGAATCAAGATTTGAACCCAGGCATATGGTTCCAGAGCCCAGGTGTTCTGTACCACTCTAAGTGATTTTTATAATTAAAAAAGAAACAAAAGGACCAGAGATTAGCTTAAGTCTCAGAAGAGTTTCCCCCACACCCCATCAAGTGACAGTTCAGGTTGTGCTCCAAATACAATAGACACATTCCATTCTGTCTCTCTCATTCAACGAGACTAAAAACCCTGACAAAATGCATGGAACAGCTAGCTAAGGACTCTGAAAAATAAATGGCAGCAGGAAGGTTAGGGAAAAAGTTCAAAACTCTAAGTAATACTATACGCATGGTATGCTCCCCACTCTTCCTCTTCCAGGAATTCCTGACCTAGATTCAAAGACATCCTGAAACCTAGAACTATAAATGGAAAGAGACAGGAAGAGCTTCAAGAAAGCTCAGCTTCTGGTTTAAGAAGTGGGAAAGGGGAGTCCTCTGGAAAAGAGAGAGTTGAAAAAAAATCCCATTTTTCCCATTTTCTCTTACCGCATCCCCTGGGCAATCAATCAGTCAGAGGCAGTGGTAATGATGGAACCAGAAGCTGAGCAGGTACCTAAACTTAGAAGGAAGGAATCCTTCTTTTTGACAGAGAACATAGGGACAAGGCTCACTGTTCTTTTTCTCTATGTATCTTGTGGCCACTTAGCCCCAGAAGCAGACATATTGTGTGAAGGGCATGGCAGAGAGGAGGAATTAAGTAACAGCTTTCCAATCAAAAGACCAAGAAATGAAGTTTCTGTGAGCCAGTTAGCGCCTGAGAGGTCACAGAGTAAAGAGCTAGTGAAAGTGATGCCAGAATATTTTGTACAAACTCCTTTACTCACCCTGAGTTGTGCATACATGGATCTGAGGCCAAACAACTTTAAGATCTGAACTACATGGTACAGACCACTGCATCATCCCCAAACTGGCACCTGTATGGCACTCACATGACAGAGACAAAAATCACACTGCAAAGGCTTTGAAACTTGACTGACCCAGGACCAATAGCTCAGAGGAAGCGGGTAGGAACTTACAACCTGAATAAAATCTGGTTGACTGCCTGATAAACAAATAAATAACATTCTCCATATGATTTAATAAAAGCAAGAGTATCCTAACATAATATTCAAAAAGTCCAGGATACAATTCAAAATTAACCTGCATACAAATAACAAGAAAAATCTGATCGTCTGAAAAGGGAAAAGGTAGTCGGCAAATACTAATCTAAAGATGACACAGATGCTGGAATTATCAGATGTAGATTTTAAGTGATCTATTTAACCATGCTCCAAACAGTAGGAATGAATATTCTAAAAGA
Organism: Prionailurus bengalensis; assembly: GCF_016509475.1. NCBI lineage: Eukaryota > Metazoa > Chordata > Mammalia > Carnivora > Felidae > Prionailurus > Prionailurus bengalensis. The sequence continues at coordinate 30,582,065 of NC_057352.1, forward strand.
AAGAAAGGAAAAAAGCAAGCAAGCAAGCAAGAAAGAAACAGAGAAAGAAACAGAGAAAGAAGAAAGAAAGAGAGAAAGAAAGAAAGAAAGAAAGAAAGAAAGAAAGAAAGAAAGAGAGAGAAAGAAAGAGAGAAAGAAAGAGAGAAAGAAAGAAAGAAAGGAAAAAGAACAGAAAGTTTCAGCAGATAAATAGAAGGAATAAAGGATTTTTAAAGAACAGAATATAAATATTAGAACTAAAAAACACATTAACCGAAATAAAACATTTTCTTTTCGGGTTGAGAGCAGAATGGAGATGAGAAAAGAAAGAGTTAGTGAACTTAAAGGTAGATCAAAAGAAATACTGAATCTAAGTAATAGAAAGGAAAAAGTTTGGGGAAAAATAATGACAGAGTTGCAGAAACCTGTGGGACAATATCAAAAGGTCTAGCGTTCATGTCATTAGAATCCCATAAGATGATAAAGACTGTGACACAAAATACAAAATTAAATGAAACTAAAATAAAGAAATTATAGCTGAAAACTCCTCAAATTTGGTGAGAAACATAAATGAACAGATTTAAGAAGCTTGGCAAACTCCAAACTGAAAAAAAAAAATGAAGAAAAAGAAGAAGGAGGAGGAGGAGGAGACAGGAGAAGGAGAGGAAGAAGAAAAGGAAAAACACCCACGTTTGGATATGCATAATCAAAATGCTGCAGAGTAATGGCAATGGAAGCAGCCAGAGGAAAAAAAGGGATTGCATATAAAGGAACAATTATTTAACGGAATACAGAGTTCTCATCTGACACCATGGAAACCAAAAGATGGTGGAACAACATATTTAAATTGCTGAAAAAAAAATTGTCAACCTCATAGTTTTATATCCAGTGGTATTCTTTAGAAATAAAGAAGAAAGAATGAAATTCTGAGGGGAAGGAAAACCAAGAAAATTCATCTTCAGCAGATCTGAAGGAAGTTCTTCAGAATAAAAGAAATTGATCCCATAGGGAAGTAAGAAATACCAGGAATGAAAGAAGAACAACACAAGTGGTAAATATCTGGGTAAAAGGAATATATTATGCTTTTCCTCGTAAGTTCTTTAAAATACATATGACAGTTGAAAGCAAAAATTATAGCTTTCTCTGATGGGACTTTTGATGTTTCAATAGATGCATTAGTTCAGTGCAACTATGCACTGAACTAATACAACTTAAATGAAGGAAGATAAAGCATTTTATGCAGTGGTAAGGCTTATACATTCCACTTAAGGTAGGAAAATATTAATTCTAAGTAGTCTATAAGAAGTGAAGTATGTATATTTTAACCCCTTAAGCAACCACTAAAAACTATGCAAAGATATGGTTATAAACTGAATAAAACAAATTAAAGTGGAATACTAAAAATACATAAATAATTGAAAGAAGTAAAGAAAGGGAAAATAGGGAAATGGAAATAGAGGAAACAAACATAAAACAAATATTACAATGATAGAGCTAAATCTAAACATATCAACAATTACATTAAATGTAAGCAGTCTAAACGCACAAAGTAAAAAGGATAGATTGCCAGAATGGATCAAAGAAAAGCAAGACCCAACTATATGCTGTCTATAAGAAAGTTACTTTAAAAATAATGAGATAGCTAGGTTATAAGTAAAGTGATAGAAAAAGAAATGCTGTGCAAAAACTAATCAAAGTAAATCTGCAGGGTCTAATTAATGTTAGGCAAAGAAGATGTTATGGCAATAAAAAATACCAGGGATAAAAAGGGACATTATAAATGATAAAAACATCAACTCACCAAGAAGACTTAACAGCCCTAAATGTGGGTGCATTTAACAATAAAGACTCAAAATATATGAAGCAGAAACTTACCTAACTGAAAGGAGAAGCAGACAAACCCACAACTATAGTTGGAAATTTCAACATTCCTCTATTGGGAATCAGTAAAACAAGTATACAGAAAAATCAGCTAGTATACAGAACCAAATAACACTGTCAATAAACCAGAATAAATTTATATTTATAGAACATTACATCAAACAGCAAACACGCAAGCATCTAGACTATTATAACAGACTGTTATAAAACAGACCTTAACAAATTTAAAAGATTTGAAATCACATAAATTATTTTCTCTGATTATAATAGAATTAAAATAGAAATAAATAGGGGCGCCTGGGTGGCTCAGTCGGTTAAGCGTCCGACTTCAGCTCAGGTCACGATCTTGCGGTCCGTGAGTTTGAGCCCCATGTCGGGCTCTGGGCTGATGGCTCAGAGCCTGGAGCCTGCTTCCGATTCTGTGTCTCCCTCTCTCTCTGACCCTCCCCCGTTCATGCTCTGTCTCTCTCTGTCTCAAAAATAAATAAAAACGTTAAAAAAAATAATAATAAAATAAAATAGAAATAAATAATGGAATGATAACTGGAATTGTCCCAACACATGAAAGTTAAATAATACATTTCTAAATAATATATGGATGAATAACAAAAGGAATTGGAAAGTATTTTCTAAACAAAGAAAATGCAACATACTGAAATCTGTGGGAAACAGTTAATGCAAGATTTAGAGTACAATTAATGGTTAACTGTTTGTATTAGGAAATAAGAAAAATCTCAGATCAACAGTCCATGCTTCCCCCCTATGAAACTTTTAAAAGAGGAGAAAAATAAACCCAAAGCAAGCAGAAGAAAGGAAAAAAAAAAACAGCAGAAGTTACTGACATTTAAAATGGTAAACCAGGGCACCTAGCTGGCTCAGTCAGTTAAGTTTCCAACTTCAGCTCAGGTCATGATCCCACAGTTCCTGGGTTCAATCCCCGCATCGGGCTCTGTGCTGACAGCTCAGAGCCTGGAGCCTCCTTCAGATTCTGTGTCTCCCTCTCTCTCTCTGCCCCTCCCCCACTCACACTCTGTCTCTGTTTCTCTCTCTCTCTCTCAAAACTAAATAAACATTAAAAAAATAAAATAAAATGATAAGCCAATAGAAAAAAGTCAATAAAAACAAAAGTGGGTTCTTTGAAAAGATCTATAAATTTGATAAATCTTTAAGAAGATTGGCAAAGAAAAAAGGGAGAAGACATAAATTTTCAATATCAGAAATGAAAGGTGGACTCTCACTACAGAACCACAGACATTAAAGAGCAAAGGAAAGGATACTTCCAGATTCATTTATGAGGCTAGCATTACCCTCATACCAAAACCAGACAAACAGTAAAAGAAAAGAAAATCATAAACCAATATACCTCATGAACATAGGAAAAATCCTTAACCAAATACTAGCAAATAAAATCCAGCAATACATAAAAAGAATAATGCACCATGACAAATGGGGTTAATCCCAGGAATGTAAAGCTAGTTTAACATATGAAAATAATGTAATGAAATTCACCATGCTAATAGACTAAAGAACAAAAAACACATAAACATATAAAATTATTCAGAAAAGCAGAAAGATTAAGAGTCATTTCAAGTAAAAACTCCCATCAAACTTGGAATAGAAACATCCATAATATGATAAAGAGGGTCAAACACACACACACACACACACACACACACACACACACACACACTACTGACAATATAATGGATAAAGACTTTTCCTAAGATGAAGAACAGACAAGGACATCAACTCTCACCACTCCTATTCAAATTATACTGAAGGTCCTAATCATGCAATAAGTCAAGCAAAATGAATAAAAGTCATATGGATTGGAAAAGAAGAAATTAAACTCTTCCTATTCACAGGCAACAGTTCCATGTATTTAAAAACAACAACAACAACAAGGCAATAAATCTAGGAGAAAGTTCTCTGAAATAATAAAGCACTTTAGCAAAAAATTTACCCCAAAGACAAATTTACCCCAAAAACCAAATTTCTAGACATTATCAATCAAAAATAGGAAGCTGAAATCAATACAGTTGAAAGTAGCTCCAAAATATGACATACTCAAGTGTACATCTGCATGTGCAAACTCTGTATGCCAAAACTACAAAAATGCTGGTGAAATACATCAAAGAACCTCGAAGTAAATGCAGAGACAGGCCATATAAGTGGATTGGAACACTCAGTGTAGTTGAGGTGTGAATTGTCACCAAACTGATCTCTATATCTGATATTATTCCAATCAATTACTTGTTAGGATTTGGGGGTAATATATGTAGATATATAGATATGGATATCTATTTATTATATATATACACATACAGATTCTAAAGTTTACAAGAAAAGGCAAGGCAAATACACTAGCCAAACATTTTTTTGAAAAATAATTTCGAGGAGAGGATTCAGACCAACCAATTTTAAGACCACCATAAAGCTATGGTAAGCAATACTGTGTAGAACTGGTAAAGGCACAGGAAAATGACAATACAATGGTTATAAAGAAGCCCACACAAAGTGGCCAATTGGTTTTAAACAAAGACAGAAAGACAATTCAGTGGAGGAAGGATTAGACTTTCCACAAATGGCGTTGCAACAATTGGACATTCAATTACTAAAAATTGATGTTAACCTAAACCTCACGTCTTATACAAAAGTAGATAAGGGTGGCTGAAGTTTGGTAAGAAAATACTATGTCATTTTGCTTACCAAATCCAATACCTTCTCATGATAAAAATTCTCAGAAAACTAGAACTACAGAGAACTCCCTCAACACAACAAATGGCATTTTATGACACAACCCACAGCTGAAACCATACTCAATCATGAAGACTTCCCTTCTAAGATGAGGATAAGGAACAAGGCAAGGATGTCTTACCACTTCTATTCAACATAGTGCTGGAGGTTCTAGTCAGAACAATTAAGCAAAAAAAAAAAAAAAATGTACATTTAAAATCCAGATTGGAAAGGAGGAAGTAAAAGTCTCTATTTACAGATGGGTGAATCTTTTATGTTAAAAATCCACAAACAAAATCATTAGCACTAATGTGTGAGTTCAGCAAGATACAGGGTATCAGATGAATATTTTTAAAAAATCAAGTGTATTTCAATACACCAGTGATGAACAATGTGAAAATAGAATCAAGAAGATAATTCCAGGGGCATCTGGGTGGCTCAGTCGGTTGAGCGTCCGACTTCGGCTCAGGTCATGATCTCGCAGTTTGTGGGTTCGAGCCCCGGGTCGGGCTCTGTGCTGACAGCTCGGAGCCTGGAGCCTGCTTTGGATTCTGTCTGTCTGTCTCTGTCTCTCTGTCTCTGTCTCTCTCTCTCACTGTCCCTCCCCTGCTCATGCTCTGTCTCTCAAAAATTAATAAACATTAAAAAAATTTAAAAAAAGAAGACAATTCCATTTACAATAGCATCAATGAGAGTAAAGTGCTCACAAATAAATTTAACAAAAGAAATGCGAGACTCATACACTGAAAACTATAAAATATTGTTGAAAGGAATTAAAGAAGATCTAAGTAAGTGGAAAGACATTCCATAATCACAGAGTGGTAGATGTAATTTTTTTAAGATGTCAGCACTCCCAAATTGATCTACAGATTCAGCACAATCCCTGTCAAAATCTCAGATCATTTCTTTGCAGAAATTGACACGCTGAGCCTAAAATTTATATAAAAATGCAAGGGATTCAGAAAAGACAAACTGGAGGACTCACATTTCCTGATTTCAAAACTTGCTACAAAGCTACAGGAATCATCATGACTCTGTACTGGCATAAGGATAGGCATACAGATAAATGAAATAGACAGAAGAGTACAGAAATAAACCCATTAATCTCAGAAACATTATACTTATATGGTTCCATTGATAAGACATTCTGAAAAAGGCAGGAGTATAGGGATGGAAAACAGATCAGTGGCTGCCAAGGGTCGGGGGAGGATGTGACTGCAAAGTATCATTGCAAAGGGGCTTCTGGGGGGAAGGGAGGGTGACAGAATTCCAGTTGTGGTGGTAGTCACATGATTGTATGAATGTGTTGTCAAACTATATACACACACACAAACACACACGCATTTTTAAGAAGCACACCAAAAAATGAAGAAATAAAGTGAATGATACAGGATCAATAATCCAAGACTTCAGAAGATGCCAACGTGTTATCATCCCTGCTTAAGAAGATTTGTGATCTAGCTAAAAGGACAGAATTAGCAAATTCGGGAGAGCTATCACTAAAAATAACACTAATTCCTGTCATTTGTCAAGCATTTATCCTGTGCCAGGCCCTCTACCGATGCCTTCCACCAGCTAATCCTGCCCACGCTATTATGAGGTAGAGAGAGAAACAGTGTCAAAGCCAAGGCTGACTGGCTACAACGGCCAGGCTACCTGGCACATAAAATCAGAACAATGGTAGATCCATTTCCTTCTCTTTGGGGTCTCTGTCAGAAATCAGAGTTCCAGGAGCACAGTGGCAGGCCATTTGTCACAACTGGTTTGTTGCGTATGAAGATGTAAGGCTGTTTTTGTAATGTGTATTCCTCATCATGACAACAACACCATCCCAGCAAGAACTTAAGTGATGGTTCATAGGTGCCCATCATTTCTTGCAGCCATGTGGTACCTGACACCAAATGGCTCCTGCTCTAAATAAAAATCTCTGGCAACTTCTCCCCATAAGGAAATGAGAGGTAATTATCTAGTCTGAAAAATTAGATTGGGTCAATCAGAAAGGTAATTAAGGCACAAGGACTGCAGAAACCTCCCTATCAAGGAGAAATACTGTCAATATGTTAGAAGCTGGAGACTACTGATGTTACTAAACCCTGAATTCGTCTTGTTTTAATACTTAGCTGGGACTCAGAGTGTGTCTCATCCCACATAGCAGGAAACTTGGCTACCATCTCCCAAGTTTTATTTCTTACTGTCTCAGCCGCCAAGGGGGTGAAGACGTTTCTAGTTCCACATTTTCTGGAGAAGAAGGCGTATTGGCTCCTTTGTCATTCGTGACTATGCTTAGACCAGCCAAGTGTGACCAGTGAGACAGACACTGCTGTGAAATGGGGTGGGAGCAGAGCAGAAAAGACAAAACACTGTTTCCAATCCAAAGAAAGCCCTTTTGGATCAACTCCAAGGCTTTCTCTCTCCTCTGAGCAATATCATAAAAGCTAACATTTACCAAATATTTATTATGTGCTAAGCACTTTACACCTCTTTCATTCAATGCTCAGTGAGGTAAGTGCTGTTATACCCATTCGTAATTGAGAAAATCGAGGCACATAGGAGGTCATGTAACTTGCCCAAGATCACAGAGTTAGCCCTAGTGGTGGAACCTGGGCTGTGACCACAGTGCATTAGTGCTAATTTTTGAAATATGAACTCTCTGATCAACTCTTTTGGTAATAACAAGTCTCCAAGGGTATTTATCATTTCACACTTATTCCCATCTCCCCAGCTAGACTGAGGGTGGAAGCCAGGTCTTCTCACTCTCTCTCTCTATCCCACATCTTCGCCTCGGACATGCCCTGCAATCAAGACCCAAGAGTGCCAGGGCCCCAGGTGACATGCGATCAGAGTGCCTGCCAACAAAGGAACAGATGGGTCTGCTAAATGGTGAAATCAAGTCCCTGCCACTGTAATGGCAATAAGCATTCCACATAAAATAATTACTTCCAGTTTGCTTGGCAGGTTGGACAGAGTCCGAGGGAAGGTTAATTTATCTTTCACAGCTTTGAGCCTTCAAGCTGTGGTTTCCCAAGTGAAAAGGGCCTCTCCTCAATGATTCTTTGCAAGATCCATTTAGTCATGACAGAATTACCTCCTCATCACTGAGTGGCAAAGTCTATTTGGAGCCTACTTGTCAGCGAGGGACCAGAATGGAGGGAATTGTTTAAGTCACATGGAGATTCAAGTCTATAGCAAAGGTCTATGGGACAGCAGGTAGAATACTGAAATAGCTTTCAGATCGAGATACCAGTGACCTGAACCGTGTAAAAGTTGTACAGTGATTTTCTCATCTAAGAAACGGGTATAATCGTACATGGGCCAATCTATTTAAGGAATAGAAGGAATATTCAGTAAGATTAAGGTTGCTAAATCAAATTTAGAATGGCTAAAGGTGCTTAAAAACTTCCAGGAAGAGAATCCAGGCATTGATGGAGCCTTTAATCTAAGCTGAAATGGCAGAGCTTCTGGTCTTTTCTGCTGGTCAATGCTTCTCACTTCTGTTTGCTGAGGCTCTGTCTTCCTTCTGGTAGGCCCATCTGTTAAAGTACTTGCATGAGGGGGACCGAATAAGCCAACTTGTGTGTGTGTGTTCCATAACCAAATACCTAGTCCCACTGAATGGCAGAAGTCTAATCTTGGTAAGAGTTTGGTGTCAGCGTTATGACTATTTGACCCAATTCAATCCAACCTCTTTTTCAGGGAAATGTGGTTTGTTAAAAGTAATCCCTGGTGGTCAAAGACAGGTCAAGGATTTCATCCCCAAAATGCCTTATATGGTGCCACAAAGAGACATTCATTCCTAATACAGTCTTGTCTACTTGGCCTGGGTCAGAGCTACTCCTTAGTAGGAGCAAAGATAATTTTACACACTGGGAAGAGAAAGCAGAATGTAAATGTTTTAAGACTTGTCAACAGTGGTAGGCACCCAATATTCTTTCTAAAAGAATGGAGAAAGAGTCATGATCACAAAAGTAAGAGAAGCAAAAATATTTTAGTTGAAGTGGAAAATGGCTGTAATTATCCGTTATATTTGAGGTGACATGTGTTCATTGGGTCTCCCAGGTAGCCATACACCCTTTTACTGTTAACAGAAATTTGTGTATAACTCTCTTTCCTTCTAAGTCCATGGAGCTTACTGGATTTAGAATTTGTGGTCGAGAGTTATTTTATTTTAATAGTTGAAAACTGTAGCGCTGGGGCGCCTGGGTGATTCAGTCAATTAAGCATCCAATTTCAACTCAGGTTACCATCTCATAGTTTTTGAGTTCAGGCCCCGCATTGGGCAGTCCGCTCTCAGTACAGAGCCCTCTTCAGATTCTCTCTCTCCCTCTCTCTCTGCCCCTCCCTCTCTCTCTCTCTCAAAAATAAATAAATATCCGGGGCATCTGAGTGACTCAGTGGGTTAAGTGTCTGACTTCAGCTTAGGTCATGATCTCACGGTTTGTGGGTTCAAGCCCTATGTCGGGCTCTGTGCTAACAGCTCAGAGCCTGGAGCCTGCTTTGTATTCTGTGTCTCCCTCTTTCTCTGCCCCTCTCCTACTCTCTCTCTCTCTCTCAAAAATAAAGAAACATTTTTGAGGCACCCGGGTGGCTCAGTCAGTTAAGCTCCCGACTTCGGCTCAGGTCAGGATCTCACAGTTCGTGGGTTCCAACCCCACATCAGGCTCTGTGCTGACAGCTCATAACCTGGAGCCTGTTTCAGATTCTGTGTCTCCCTCTCTCTCTGCCCCTACCTGGCTCACGCTCTGTCTCTCTCTGTCTCAAAAATAAATAAACATTTAAAAAAATTAAAAATAAATAAATAAATAAATATTTTGTAAAAAGAAAAAGAAAATAAATAAACATTTAAAATAATAATAGTAATAATAAAATCTTAAAAAGAAAAACGTAGTGCCACTGTTCTTTGGCCTCTCTGGTCTCAGATGGAGAAATCCATTATCATCCAATGTTTGTCTGTAAGTAACGCCTCATTTCTTTGTGGCTTCTTTCAAGATTTTTTTTTATGTGTAGTATTCAGAAGTTCATTTATGATGTGTCTTTGTGTGGCCTCGTTTATTTATCCTGCGTGGAGTTAGCTCAGTTTCTTGAATAGGTTTATGATTTTGGCCAAATTTCTAAAGTTTTCAGATATTTTCCTTCAAACATTTCAATACTTCTTTCTCTTTGCTCTCCTTCCGGGATGCCAATAACATAGATGTCAGCTCTTTTGTTATTGTACTACAGGTTTCTGAGACTTCGCTCACTTTTCTTTCAGTCTATTTTCGCTCTGTTGTTCGTTACAAAGCTGTAGTGATCGAGACAGTATGGTACTGGCACAAAAAGAGACACATAGATTAATGGAAGAGAACAGAAAACTGAGAAATGAACCCACAGCTACATGGTCAACTACTCTTTCACAAAGCAGGAAAGAATATCTAATGGAAAAAGACAGCCTCTTCAACAAATGGTGTTGGGCAAACTGGATAGCAGCATGCAAAAGAATGAATCTGGACCACTTTCTTACACCAGACACAAAAATAAACTCAAAATAGATGAAAGACCTAAATGTGAGACAGGCAACCATCAAAATCCTAGAGGAAAACACAGGCAGTATCCTCTTTGACATTGGCGGTAGCAACTTCTTACTAGATATGTCTCCTGAGGCAAGAGAAACAAAAGCAAAAATAAACTATTGGGACATCAGCAAGATAAAAAGCTTCTGCACAGTGAAAGAAACAATCGACAAAACTAAAAGGCAACCTACGGAATGGGAGAAGATGCTCGCAAATGACATATCTGATAAAGGGTTACTACCCAAAATATATACAGAACTTCTAAAATTCAACACCTAAAAAAAGGGGAGAAGACATGAAAAGACATTATTCTCTGTTATTTAAGTTGGGTAAACCGTATTGGTATATCCCCAAGTCTACTGGTTCAATCCTCTCTCATTTCTGCTCCAGCATTGAACTCATCCAGTTAATTTTTTTTAAAAATTTTGTTAAATGTTTATTTATTTTTGAGAGAAAGAGAGAGAATGTGTGTGAGAGAGAGCCGGGGAGGGTCAGAGACAGAGAGAGGGAGACACAGAATCCGAAGCAGGCTCCAGGCTCTGAACTGTCAGCACAGAGCCCAACGTGGGGCTGGAATCCATGGGCCATGAGATCATGACCTAAGCCGAAGTCGGAAGCTTAACCAACTGAGCCACCCAGGCGCCCCTCATTCAGTGAATTTTTAACTTCAGTTACTTTATTTTTAAGTTTATAATGTCCACTTTGTTCTTCTTATAACTTTTCTCCCTTGCTGAGAGTTTGTACTTTTTCCTTTGTTTCAAAAGAATTCATAATCACTTGCTGAAGCATTTTTAAGACAGCTGCTTGAATATCCTTGCCAGACCATTCTGATTAACCTTGGTGTTAGCATCTTTGATGGTCTTTTCTCATTCAACTTGCAATGTTCTTGTTTCTTGGTATGAGGAGTGATTTTTTTATTGTATCCTGCACATTTTGGATATAGTATGAGGCTCTGGATTCTATTGACTCTTCATTTTTTAAGCAGGAAGTCCTCCTATTTTGAAGTCATGTGAAGGCTGGGTGTATCGGCTCCGTTTCCTGCTGAACTTCACTGACATCGCCTCCAAAAAGTGGAGCCAAGACTCCCATCACACCACCTTGTTGCAGACAGATGTGGTAGGCCTTCAGTCCCATCCTCAGCCCATTAACATCTTTCTTGAAAAAGTGGTGCACCGACTCAATCCAACTTATTATCTCAAAGTGGGAGTGTAAGTTCAGCTCCCTACTGATGCGATGGGGGGGTGAGGGCTACAACGCAGGGGGCTGACATAGCATTTCGCGGAAAGGGTAGAAGTTCAGCTCCCTACTGGTCCCAACTCATGAAGGGCGGGAGTAAAGTGTCAATTAGCTCCGCCCCTCACCACCTCATTCTACCTGTTGATGCCAGCGGGTGGCGGGGAGGGTGGCAGCTCAGAAGACAGGTGGAGAAAGCAGAGTGTTGAGTAGCCCTGCTTCACACTGCCTCATTCAGTCTCCTTGCCGTGAGGTTGGAGGGGGAAGCTCAGCTCTCCGTTAAACCCCACTGACCTCCAGAAGCAGGGGAAGTGGAGCACAGACTGGCTCCAACTTACATTGCCTTATTGAGCCTCCAGGTTGCTAGATTATGGGCCGGAGATCCAGTTCACCATTGGACTTGGTCAAATACTGTAATTTGATCCCTCCCCACCAGTGCTCTGTTCAAGAAAGGGCTGAAATCAATCCGAGATAACTCAGTGTTGGGACTTTGTGGGGACAATTGGGAAATATAGGGTTATTAAGAGAGCCTCTCTCTTTGTGCTGGACTTGAGGTTGGTGGGAGTAGACCTGGAAACTATGGAGACTGCTACCTAACGATTTAAGGAGAGTTTAAGACTCTTTTGTCTTCCCTATACAGTAAACACAGTGGTTAGGTACATATACCTGATATCAAAATGTAGCTCAATTATGAGACTTTGATCACAACATTTTTACTAAGTAAAATGGAAATAATAAAAGTATATCCCCTACAGGGTTATTTCAAACATTTAATGAAGTAATGCATGTAAAGCAGTTCAACCAATGTTTGGCATGTTGTGAGTTCTGGCTAAATGGAAACAGTGATGAATAATTGACAATGGTTGTTCATGGCAAGCCAATGTCTTCTCCTTTCCTTTTATCTTTCATAGGACTGAGCTCATGGTAAGTGCTTAATAAATATACCAGCACCAACCAATGTATCAGGAATTAGCAGATTAAAACCTGCTAACTCAATTTTCTATCCCATCACAATACTTGTTTTAATGTAAAGATTAGAGCTGGCTGACCAACTGTACCCTCACCATCTGCTGTCCCCACAACATAGCAGTACTGTCTCTCCCACATCTGTCTCTCCAGGGATTCTGTATCAAAAGCAATTTCCCATGAGACTGACATCCTTATAGCTGCACAGAATAAAAACTCCTTATCCACAGTAATGTAGAGACTCTTCCCTTCCTCCTCTAGTTTCCCAGTTTCCCCCTTGTCACTTTTTAAAAATAAACACAGTAGAACTTGGATTCGAGGAATAAAAGTTGTGAAGAACAGAACGTGAAAAAGTGTCAGATGACACTGGTATTAATATTGCGCTTCTGGAGTCGTGTTAGGGTTTTTAAGCTGGTTGTGTAGTGAGAAATGCAGACAGATTAATAGCACCTTGCCCTCGCCGGCACAATAAGAACCATTCTGCCAGATTGCCAGAACCTCGAACAAGGGAGCTGTAAAGTGAGTTTTATCTGAAGGCGGCCACATTCAAAGAGATTTTCTTATTCCAAACTCTAATTGTCAACATCATCGGGAAAAAAATGGCCTGGGATTTACCACTGACTGTCTCATTCACCACAGCCTGGTTGGATCTTTTCAATCCACTTTGGTAATAGGTATGAGTATATCTCGAATGATATTTTTATTTGTAACACTGATCCTTGAGATATCATGGAATTTCTTTTTCTCCTAAACTACCCTGCCACTAATCTGTTTGCGGCAGTACTTAGTCCCATTTTTACTTCTCTCTGTCATGCCTTTATGATCCCAAGAGTGGTATTCTCAGCAGAGGGTGATTCAGCCACTCCCCAGGGGGACATTTGGCAGTAACAAGAAATGTTATCGACTATCACAACCTGAAGGAGAGTGAAGAGGTGCAGGCCAGTGCTATTGGCATCTAGTGGATAAAGGCCAGGGATGTTGCTAAACATCTTACAACATACAGGATGTTTTCTCTCCCCCAACAAAGCATCTGGCCTAAAATGTCAATAATGTCAAAGTTAGGAACCCTGATCTAGAAGCTGGAAAACAAGATCATATTTCCAAGATATCTTTGCAGCCAGAGTTCCACACATGCTCAATTGGAAAGCAGAAGTGAGATCCATGAGACCACAGCTGTAACGTCCTTTGGCAAACTCACTGGCAGTGGTGTTTCATTCTTCTGTGGAGTGGTTCTAGGTCTACCCTCTGACCCCTAGATCCCGAGTGGCAAGTGTTAGCAGCATCAAGGTTCCCACTGGAAGTATCCAATGGCTTATTTGCTCCTACTTGCATAGCATTCAATTTTGTTTCTCTGGCCCTCCTAGACATTCTTGTAAGTGACTTAATGGCCTATAATAAATCCTTTTCTGCTTAAACTAGTTAGAGTGCATTATTTGGTCTGCAATTAAGGATCCTAAGTAATACAGTAAGTGATTATAGGCAATCAATCTTCAAGAAGATGGGAATGTGAGATTGATTATAGTTTGAAATCAATGCAGATTTAGTTAGCATTAGAAGGTGGAACTCGTGTAGGCATTGGAGGACCAAGTGGCTGCTGCTATATGGGAAGTGGATCGGTATGGTGGATTAAAGATGGTCACAGATTTTTTTGTCACTCATCCATCTGTTCCTTCCCTTTCCCTTGAACATAGGCCATCCCTATTATTTGATTCAGTGAGTAGAGAAAGACAAAATTAATCCTTGTAACTAACTTCAGAGGCAGGGCTTTAGATCTGCGGTATCTGCTTTTATCACTTAGAATACTCCCTTTTGGGATTTAGCCGCCATGCTGTGGGGAAGCCCAAGCAGCCATGAGACAGACTACTGGGGAGTAGAACCAAGGTACCCTTAGCTGATAACCCCACCCAAATTTCCAACCAACATCCAGCATCAACTACCAGCCATTTTGGTTATCTGTCTGGAATGTCCCAGGTTCTGTTGTCCCTCTGATGCTTGTCATCTTAGCAGTCACCACTAAATACAGTCAATCCACAAAACTGTGAGAGATAATGATTGGGTTATTATTTTAAGTCACTAAGTTTTGAAGTGGTTTGTTACACAGCAATAGATAACCAAAATAATTGGCTACTTCCAACTATATTGACAAGTTTAAAAAATAAAATGACAAGTTGAGGATTTAAATTCTCTACTCAAGACATAGCCAGGGAGTCAGTTTCTATAACTAACTTGAAAGAAAGTGGCTACAAAAATTAGATGCCGAGTCCAATTCTGTGGGATGCCCAAAATTCAACATAGATGGAATAAACAACCTGATTGGATCTCTTGTGTACAAGTTAGAGCACTGATTTGGAAAGAATAAGATGTTGAGAATAGAAATGGTTACATTTGAGAGAATTTGAATGATTCTGAGGACATCTAACCTCCCAAATCTGCCAACAGAAATTTATTGCCAGTGGAAGGAGCCCCTCTTTCTCTATCTGATGACGCTGGTCCTGTCCAGTAGAACAACCGAGAAAGACATCATCTAAGGTAGATATCATCACAGAAATACCAATTATTCCCCTGCCTGAATATATTACTTCTCAGAGGCTCCAAGCCTACAACTAGAGTCAGGGGCATCAACAAGCCCTTGGGGCATCAGTTACAGAATAACTGATAAAAGAGGGGGCACACTCAAAAAACTAAGAGATTTTGCAGCTGAATTTAGTGATATGAGTTTATTTACCAGAATGGGTTCACAACTCTCTTTACCAGTTATTATGGCATGTGGCACCATGAGCAGCAAAGTCTCCCATGACACCCTGTATGAGGTGGTGAAGAAAGTCCTTCATGGGAACCAGTGCACGTGCCTAAAGTTTTTGGAGATGGTGGAGTTTCAGACCATCTTGAAGAACAATGATGCTCAGAAAGACAAATGCTTCTGGAGCACTGTCAGGCTTAAGTCCACTCCCCACCCCAAGTTCACCATCTGTGTTTTGGGGGACCAGCAGCACCGTGATGAAGCCAAGCCTGTGGATGTTCCCCACATGGAGACTGAAGAAACTCAACAAGAATAAAAAAAAATTAGTTAAGAAGCTGGCCAAGAAGTATGATGCCCTTCTGGCTTCAGGATCTCTGATTAAGGAGCTCCCACAAATCCTGGGCCCAGGCCTGGCAAGGTCCCTTCCTTGCTGACCCACAATGAGGACATGGTGGCCAAAGTGGATGAAGTGAAGTCCATGATCAAATTCCAGATGAAGAAGTTGCTGTGTCTGGCAGTGGCCGTTGGCCATGTGAAGATGACAGATGATGAGCTTGTGTACAACATCTACTTAGCTGTCAATTTCCTGGTGTCATTGCTCAAGAAGAATTGGTGGAATGTCCAGGCTTTATACATCAAGAGCAGCACCATGGGCAAGCCCCAGTTCTTGTACTAAGCCACAACTTAATAAACCCTAGTGCTACCACTATTTGTCTGCCTCTGACTAGGGAGAGAGAGGTGTTTTGTGAGCTGACATTGCATGCCATAGCACTGTGCTGATGACTGCAGTTTCTGGCGCTCAGTGATGGATAATCATTTTCTCCACACTGCAAACCAGAAAGTGCCTTCTATCTTCAAAACTGCACAGTCTTATTTAGATCTCTTGGATACCTATAACATGTAACAGTAGGGTTGTTAACCAGGACTGAAGTTTTTCTGGTAACCCTGAGAGGGACAGATATGGACTAGGATTCCAGCTTCAATTGTTCCCACTGCTTACTAGTGGAAAGAGGGGTAAGATCTTCACATTGAAGACATTTACTCAGCCCTTGGCAGCGTGCCTAACCTGTGCCTTGAAGTTGCTTCCCTTTATGCCATGGATTCTTTCCGTATGCTTTTTGTTTGGTTTTATCCCTCTAAGTTGTGAGTTTGGGCTCTTGGTCTGTAGGGATCACAAGGAATATTCCAGATGGAGATTGGGTTCCTAGATTCTTCAGATGGGAGTGGCCCACAACCCTGAGAAATTGAACTAGTGTTTGCCTATCTGACCCCCACATTGAATATACTAAGTTCAGGGTAGTAATTTACTGTGTGAGATGTTTAGGAAAACACAAGTCAGAGACACGTACGATATTGTAATCCATTGTCCCTATTTTCTAAGGGAGCTTACCAAATGGGTAAAACCAGGTTGTGGAAACTTCTAGGCCTTTTGCTCCGCAGGTAGGCTCTGCTCACTTCCTGACCTGAGGCACTTCCCTGTTGGAGTTCTTGCCTCTGGCACCAAGTACTGGAAAGCTGGTTTTTGGTGCGGTAGGAAATACCTGTGATTTAACCTTTTGACTTGAATCTTCTTGATTTAACTTTGGTAAGGTAACCAATTCATCTCTCCATCGTTTAATACAGCTGAAAGTCTACTCCAAACCATAAATTAAAATGTTGCACTTTCTCAAAACAAGCTTGAACCATGAAGAAGAATACACGTTTTCACCAGAAACAAATAAGTAAATAAACAAATAAATTTTAAAAAAAAATAAATGAAATAAATGGGCTCACTCAGGCATCTGGGAGTGGTTCTAAATGGCTGACAGAACTCTTGACTCAGTGGTGGCCTACTGACTTTGTAAATAAAGTCAATAGTCATGTAATTCCTTAATACAATATAAGGAGAAAAAAAGGTAAGGAGCAAAGAATGCTGGAGTAAATTTGTTGTAATTCATCCACTCACCCACCTTTGAGAGTGTTCAAAAAACACTCCCTTACCAAAGCATTGAGAAATACTTTGATGAGAAGGATGACAGAATCTTTGAAAATCACTGTAGTGGCTGTACTCTAAGCTAGAAGTGAAAATGCAAGACGCTGCCACTGAGAAGGGCTTTCTGATCTGAGTGGTGTTGATAGGCTGGCACAAACACCAGAGGCAAAGGGAGCATGCTAGGCCACATGGTTGAAAAGACAGTCAGAATGGTTTGATCCCATAAGGGTCTCTACCCTGTGGTCTTTAAGACAGCTAACTAAGGTCCAACTTGACCCAAGTCTTGAAAAACTCAAACGGGTGAATAGAAACTTGACTTCCATCAGCATGACAAAGGATCATCATCTGATCCAATTCTGAGAACTTGATCTCAGAATTGAGCCAGAATTCCTTGAAAAAAGGGACAGCCTTAGCAACCCCCAAGCAAAGAGCTTGCAATAATAGTGTGTGTTTCAAATATCCTTCCTGGTCTTCCCCAAAGGAAATGGTGGTCCTGTGCCATTGTAACTGTGCAGTAGGAAACAGGAGATATATAGACCTTTATGGCATCATTAGACTGCATTATTCTGAGTTATCATTAATTCCTGGGACCTCGTAACACAATTGTGGACCAAGGCTGAAGGGGAGCTGATAGCAGAGTTTAGACCTGGACCACCTAACAGTGGTTCAATGGATATATGAACCCATGTTAGTTCTTTCCCTAGTTCCTGAGTTCAGTCAAAGGGAAGCTCCTGGAGCTTTCCTCCATATACAAATAGTAAACCAAAGACAATAATAGCTCCTATAAGAATACAAAGATTAATGCTACCAAGACTTGGAAAATCAACACTATCACAATCCCATTTTGTTTGCCTATGTAATCTGTGCAGAAGATGGATGGATCTTGGAGAATTATAGTGGCTTATTCTAAGCTTAATTAGGTTTGACCTCAATTGCAGCTAGTATTCCAGATGTAGTCTTCTTAGTGAAGCAAATCAATACAGCCTCTGGCACCTCGCATGCAGATACTGATCTGTCTAATGCATTTTTCTCTATCCCGATTAGCAGAAAATACCAGAAGTGATGATTAAGTGACCATAAGGCTGACAATTTAAAAGGAGTCCAGAGCAAGAGAAGGTTCTCCAGCTGGCCCAACTCGGCCATTTGGCTTTTGAGATACCTCAGATCCAATGATGTTTGATTTGTAATTGATCAAGTTGCTAAATGAAGCTTGCAGAAAGAAGTGTTAGGAGAATCATAGTTGCAAACCTTCAGAGATTGGTAGGAAAGTCATGTTCCTTTCTCTTTTTTAAAAACAGCTCTTTCTATGAGGTGACTGTTGGCTCAGTCAGTTAAGCATCTGACTCGTGATTTTGGCTCAGGCCATGATCTGAAAACTGTGAGATAGAGCCCCATGTTGGGCTCCATGCTGGGCATGGAATCTGTTTAGGTTCTCTCTCTCCCTACCCCCCTCACTCTTTCTCTCCTTCTCTCTTTCTTAAAAAAATGGGTGGAAAATAATTAAAAAATAAAAAATAAATTAAAAAAATTTAAAAAACAGCTCTTTCTCAACATACCCGAATGCCACGAATCCATGAACACTGACATCATGAAATGGGAGTTGTCTAATCCACGGAGCCATAAATTCAGGCAAGCCCTGCATCAGTCCGTCATCAAATGGATATGATATAAACATAAATAGGTTTGAACAAATCTTTAAGATATAACTTATTTACCAGAGGCCCATACTTCCAGCATAGTTACTCCTGCCATATTGGTGTCCCAAACTTCTGAGAGTTCATATGATCAGTTGACTGAGGAGGAAAATCAAGCCTGATTTATGGTGCCAGTGAGAAATGGAATGCTATGCCATTTCAATTTCACTCCAAGAATGGCCTTGGAGAACAATGGAGAAAGGGAGAATTTTCCAATATGTAGGATTTTAAGCAGTCTTGTGATGCAAGGTCCAGGCATTTGGAAGAATAAGATGAGATGATTGGTAACAAGGTTTGAATGAAGGATGAGCAACTCTAAATGGGCCCAGCATAAGGGCATAGTTGTGGGCATCTGGGTGGCTCAGTCAGTTAGGCATCCGACTCTTGATCTCTGCTCAGGTCTTCGTCTCAGGGTCATGAGTTCAAGCCCTGCATTGGGCTCCATTATGGTGTGGAGCCTCATTAAAAAGAGAGAGTCAAGAAAGAGTAGTTGGACCCATGTGAGTGCTCAGAAAATGTAGTCATTGCATAGGAAGTTCTCAATAATCATGTTGCAAATTATACCCCTGTGGATATCTGTCAACCTCTTTCTAAACACTCCAGTGACTAGGTTCATGGATGATATGGTCACAGTGGCAAAGAAAGAGTGATACACAGGTTTAATAACAAAATTAATTCTGGCTATCATATTGCTCAGCACACCAGAGTCTTGCCTGCATTCTGCATCACTGTCTGAGGACCAAATTGCTATCTGGTAGCAACTGATTACATTGAACATGAAGGGACAGAATTTGTCCTTACTGGAATAGATACTCATTCTCTGCATGGATGTGTATTCCTCGTTTGCCACAGTCCCACCAGGCACGGACTCACTAAATACTTTGTTCAAGATCATGGTATCACATACAACACCATCTCTTCATTGTATCGCAAAAGAAATCAGGAAGTAAGTATCTAATGTTCATGCGGTTTACTTATGTTTCCATGTACCTCCTCATCCATAAATAGTTGGTCTTACAAAATGATAGAATGACAACACTACTGGAGACAACATTTTGAGAGATCGAATAACAGTCCAATAGCCTGTAATATATGCTCTGAGCAAATAAGACACCAATATTCCTCCTAGAGTGGATTCATTCCTCTTGTAGCCAGAATCTAAGGGAGCAGGAAACACAAATGGGAGAGTCAGTGGCTCCTCTGACTATCACATCTAATAATAAGCCATCCAAATAAGTTATTTCCTTTTTATTTCCATAATTCTGGACTTTGCTGATTTAGGATGTCTTCCTCCACAAAGGCCACAATCATTCAGTATGAAGCTGAGACTTCCTATTGGCCACTCCATGTTCCTCAAAAGAAAGAGTTGGCTAACATGATCAATCTTTGCTATGAAGAGGGTGTCTGCCACATAATGTAAGTGAGGGAAAGTAATAGGAGAATCCAAAGGTTCTTACTGCTGCCTTTCCAATGATAAAAATGAATGAAAGATGCCAGAAGCAACAAATTGGTAATACTACCAACCCCCTAGAAATGAATGACCCACTAGATGAACCCCAACAGGATGGACGCTGACTGAAGCAAAGTGAAAATGGACTTGGATGTAGAGGAAAGGAGTTTTGAATACGAGTGCCCCCTTTCCCTTGGCACATCACCAGGACTGGGTGGTAATACACTTGAAATGTTTGCATTATATCTTTAATTAGAAATGTTGCTGATTAGTAATGAGGTCAAGCATCTTTTCATATGCTTATTGGCCATTTGGATTCCCTCTTCTTTAAATAACTCTATTGAGTTATTTGTCTGTTGTATTAAGCTGATGGTACCCAAGATGCAATCTACAAAATCACAAGATCAATACTCTTTCAGGAAAATCTGCAACATATATATAACATATATATGTTAATGTCATATCAGCAAAGTAACATAAAATGGTTACTACCTATAATACTCTAAAAAGGTCTTTATGAGTCCAAACGTTGACCCTCAGATAATGGAACATGGCATGGAGAAGAATGAAAAAGTTGGTTGACTTGCTCAGAAGTCTATAACCCCTGTCTTCCCCACCCCCTGCCACACACATAGCATACCTGGGAAGAACTGGGAACCCCAAAGAAGCCCAGGGGAGAAGAGAAAGTTTTGCTCATTCCAAACAGGAAAACATCATGGAAAATGTGAACTGAAAATAACGAAGAGAAAAGAAGAGGCTGCAGCTTTAAATAGTAATGAGTCAGGCAAGGCTGTATTGCCCAGGCTTCGAGTCAAAGGCGGGAGTGAGTCAGAACTTTATAAAGGTCACCCTTCACCCACCTTTCCTGTGCCTCCCAGGCTGTTCACCGCTGTTAACCACGGTGGGGGCATCTCACCACCCACATCATGCAGAGGACCAGATCTTCACTCTTTTGCTTTTCCACAGCACAGCTAAAAGGTAGACTGTCTGTGTGGTCCTCCCAGCTGGCAAGAAGCACAGAGTCCCAGGAGAAAAGGATTTGTAATGACTGTGAGAGCCTGGCCACCTCCCTCCTACAGCTGCCAAGCCTTGCGTTTTTCTTACATTGTTTAGGTTGATACACCAACATGCTACTCTTAAAGGTAAAGATGATTCCACCGATCCACTCCCCAGTAGAGTTGTTGAGACATACAACTCATCCTACATGAGTTGTTGAGACATAATCAGAGAACATTAAACATGGTAGAAAGTTAGAAGCCAACAAGTCAATACGTAGCATATGCATACATACACACACTCTCTTTTCCTACAACCATGGCAGACATCACCAATCAATCATGGAACTCTTTCCTTTTGAGCCTGGATATAGCTCTAAAAATCTCCTGTATTCAATGCTCCTTAAAAGCAGATCCAAGCTGCCATGTGAAATTAACACAATTTGCCTCCCTGGCCGACCTTTATCTAGAGATGATAGAGGGTTCAGAGGGGGAAATGAGTTGTTTAATAGCACAAAAGAAGTAAGCACCAGAGCCAGGGAGAGTGGGGCAGGGTGAGTGTTGGAAAAGGAAAAGAAACTCAATTTATTGAGTGAATTTGTGCCATGTCAATTGAGGCATTGGGCTTGCAGCTTTGCACATGTTATCTTGGAACAGAATCCAGGTGTTGTGAGTGTGCTGAATCAGTTATTCTCTTGATCAGCGCCCTTTATGGACAGTAGCACAGGTATACATGACAAAGTGCCAAGGTCATGGCTATAACGGTGGCCATGGGCTAAGTGGTGTTAACTAGGTCATGGGTGCAGTGTGATGAAAGCCACAGTCTTGCTATTCTTACCCCTGGGCTCTAATCAGACACTTCCCTTTAGCATTATGACTTTGGATCTATGCCCAGAAAGTATGGCACCCTTAAAGGCATCTGCCATGCCTTATCATTTGACAACCTCAGCCATGTACAAGAACCATTTGCTTGGCACAGAAAAACCTGCTCCAGGACCACAGTGTATCAGTGGGAAGTACTGTGCTTTTCCACCATAGCCAAGCATTACCCTCCTCACAAAAGGAGCCAAGTAAGAAAATGAGAAGCTCAGTACAACCTATCTCCTCTACCAGATACCATTTAACCCTCCATGACATGTCCCATTACCACCATCACCACCACTGCCACTGGGCATGATAATGGCATAGATATGAAATGACATCATTACCACTGGTGATGATACTAAAGTTATCTAACTAATCGCCACTGCACTCTTCCACTGTGCCATAAAATTTTGTTAGCATTTGCCAGTTCCTCTGGGATCTCACAGAGGATGATTTGGGGAAACAAATTCAACAGCAAATGATCAAAAAAACATTTTCATGTAACGCAGAATGGTCTTTGAATTCAGACAGGCATGGGTTCATGTCCTGACTCTGTCCCTTAATTATGTGACCTCAGGCAAGTTACTTCACTTCTCTGACCCTCAATTTCTTTGACTATAAAATGAAATGTGGACAATAATGAGACACTGAAGATGAAATATTTATCACAGGCCTTGGCACATAGTAAACTTCTAATAAATGTTTACTATTATTGCATACTTTAATATTAAGAATAATAAGCAATGAGTAGCAATAATTCCTATTAGAATAATAATGGTGATAATGAGAATGGTAATGGATGCTCTTTAGCCCCCATCATTGCATTCA
Organism: Prionailurus bengalensis; assembly: GCF_016509475.1. Lineage (NCBI taxonomy): Eukaryota > Metazoa > Chordata > Mammalia > Carnivora > Felidae > Prionailurus > Prionailurus bengalensis. The sequence goes on from NC_057352.1 coordinate 30,604,949, forward strand.
CCATTTTTCTAACCCGTTTTCACATTGTCCCAAATAAGACCCTTCTCAGAAGGGCTTTTTTTCATTGCGTTTCTCAGGAAATGGCCATCCCTTCTCCATCTGTCCAAAGGATTTCATCTTTAAAGCCAAGCTAAATATCTCCTTCTTCTGGGAAACTCACTGCCTAAGACCCACCTTTTGTCTTCGACCCTCTAAGCATGCTCGTTGGTACTTCTGCCTATCTGCACGTAAGTATTGTGTACCAACATTGCACGAAGCATTATGATCATATCACATATGACATTGTGCTCAGGTCTTGGTGTACCTAATTTTCCATATTCCTCCTCTATGGGGAGACACACTCCATTTTCCTTGTTCATTGCTAGACCCTTAACACGTAGAAAATTACATAGTATGCGCTCAATACTTAATAAATGAATAAGTAATGTTTTCCTTTTCCCCCCAAAATGATTAGGAGCTCCAGGGCAACACCTTCTAAAGCAGACATTCCTTTATAGTCTGTTTACTGAGCCTGATACAGTATTACTCAATAGTTGAATAAAATAGCTAGCAATACAGAAATTCAATGATAAATAATATTAAAGTGTGTGTCCATCACATCCTCACTAGATTATAAGCTCCTTGGGGGTAAAAGTCATCTCTTTTTCAATCCCGTGCTTCCTGAAGTGCCTAGCAAGCACCATGAAATGCGCATGTATAATAAGAGCTTAGCTATGTCAAATGGAATTGAATAGAATAGCACAAGCGTCTGCAGAAATGTTCAAACGCACACAAGAGGCAACAATAAAACTGCGAACTCATACCCGGTTCCTCTGCAGCATTGGCTCAGATCTCAGAAAAGCACTATCTATAATTAGGCATTTTGTTCTTTTTATATCTGAGGGATGAGAAAGGAGCTCTTACTTTCTGGGTGGCTGGGGAAGCAGAAAATAAACGCACTGTCTGAAACAGAAATGAAGATCCTTCGATTCTTTCCGTCTTATCACCAGAACCCTGATTAAATGTGCCAGTCTGCATTTCCACATTCTTAAACGGACCCTCTTTATGGTCGAAGCCTTGTCATACTTGAGCAAATGTAGCTCTTTCCACTGAAGGCTACGTTGATAACCAAAGATTAGACACATTTAGTGTCTAGGAAACATTACGTAGCTACTGTGGCTAATGACCTTCTTCTCATTAACCCATAATGAAAGGTGGTAGCTACCATTGATTGGGTGCATATGATGCGGCCAGTTAAGTGAGTCACCGGTATTATGGCATGTGGTTTTTACCAAAACCCTATAACTACATTATTATTATTATTATTATCCCATTAATTATTATCACTATTCATACGTATTTTAAAAAATCCAAACCTGGGACTGGTAAAATCTGAATATGGCCTGTAATTTGGTTAATAGTGTTGCATCAATGTCCATTTCCTGACATTGAGAACTGAACCTAGTTGAATCTATTGAATCTAATATGTTATCATTGGAGGAGGCCGGGGAAAGAGTGCAAGAGAGCTGTGTGTACTATTCCTACAACTCCTTGCAGGTCTAAAATGATTTCCAATAAAACTGTGGTTGTGTTCTTTTTCAATAAAAAAGAATCCTGGGACGCAGGGAGGTTAAACAGCTTGCCCAGATCACAAAGTTTGTATATGAAGAGGTCAACATGAACTACCGTTCACCTGGTACTGGAGCCCAGGCCTCTGCCGTCAGTTATGCTGCTTGCAGTCCATGCTTCTCCTTTCAGAAAAGAAGAGCTCTTTAGCATCCCATTGCCCTCCTCATCTTGGCTACTGGGAAGCTCAGACCTAAATCTGCTGAACCATAGCATCTGCTGACTGCTGTTATTGATATATCAACTTCATTCCTCTTAGGTCAATTTCTTTCCAGCATCCATCCACTTTGGTCTTTCTTAGATCAATTTTATCACTTTAAAAAAATGTTCTGCCTTGGGTAGGTCCCTTCAATCCTTTTAGAAAATATCTCGGGTTATGAATAAAGGTAAGGCTCTTTCTCTTCGAGGGTCAAGAATATGCTGACCTTCAAGGTTCTAAACCTGGACATCAGCTCATACCATTCAGCCAGCATTCCATAGTCCAGATGCTAAGACTAGGAAGACACCCAAGGCAAGCGATGAGATATGAAACAATGGCTTCAGGTTGCAGAAGGTTGAAAGGCCTTCCCTATCTTTATTTTGCTTTCTGAAAATTAAATACTTGGCAGGGCTTTCCTTGAACTAATTAGCATCCCTTCTTCACATTTTAAGTAACTGCTCATTTAGAGCAGTGAATGATTGCACTGAGATTAGAGCACAGGGAAAATCTTTCTATTGGGAATAATCTACTTATTCGGCTGTTTGTTTGAAGCAGAGATAAACAGAGATTTTTTTTTCCCCCTCTTGACATGCCAGGCATAAGAGAGAACACAGTGATTAATGAAACTCTGCTTTTCGCCAATAAATTTCTGACTTCAGATACAAGCTCATAGCTGTTGAGTTTTCTGGGAATTTTTTTCCTTTCTTTCTTTTCTTTTCTTTCTTTTTTGTTTTAACCAATAGGAAAAAGAAAGTGGCACCCTCCAGATTCTCGAGCTCATTTAAATCTGTTACATTGTGAACTATTTTTGGTTCTTAAAATGGTTTAGGTAATTTTTCATTGGTTCTCCTGGGAATGCCACTTTGTGCTCTGTTATTTATAATCTGCAGAAATTAATTATGCTGCTAATTAACAGCTTGCAAACAAATTATTGCTCAAGGAGTTATTTATTCAGTTATGAAAACACAACTTCAGGGGTCTGTGTAGATTCTTTCTGACAGCTCTTTTATTTCTTGCTTTTGTTTCTGAGTCTTTCTGCTTCTAAGGTTCAGTGAAGGTCTGCTTGGAGGGGATGACAATTAGTCAGGATCTCAGTAGCAGAAGCTGGGTCAGCTGCTCAACGAGGGGGGGAGCAGAAAGGCCAGAGGGGTGCATAGCCGGCTCAGGATGCATCCTGGGGTTGAGAAATTCCTTATGTGAGTGATGGCTTCTGTGACAACCACTGCAAGGCTGCATGTGCCCATTTTTGCACCTCCCAGGATTTTAGGACAGCTCTGGAGACTTCAGGTAAGAAGGAAGGCAGACATGTAAACACATTCCACATACAGCCCTACTCCCCATGCCCATACTGATGGCAGGCAGCAATAATGGATCACAGAGCTACTTCAGCCTCTGAATCATTCTCAACACAGTCCTCCGCGTAGGAATTACCAACTGTTGGTGTCTCTGGTAGCAGGGAAAATGCTGGGCAAAGTGAGTGGTTTGAGATCCCCAACTCAGGTAAACAATTGCCCTTTCCAAATCAGGCCAATGGGATGGAGGAAGCTGTAGATGAGAAACCTCTTTCTCCCTTGGCCAGACTTCAGAGGGGCCCTCAGAACACAGTCTGACTCCTAACGGACCCCACCCTGCCCAGGGAGACACCAACAAACTGGCTATTGGTGAAGACATAAAGAGCCAGTTCCGGGGGAAGGGCCATGTTGGATAGGGCCATGTTGGATAGGGCCTGCGGGAGTAGGGAGTCCAACACAAAAGCTAAAAAAAGCACCACTACCTGGTTCTGATTCTTTGTACTGTTCAGTGACCGTGAGATCCTGAGTGAGTCTCTGTCTGTCTGGTCCTTACAGTTTCATCTGCTAAATGAGGGAGGTATGAGTGTCTAATGGTCCAACTAGACAGGTATTGCAGGTGTTGGATGCACGTGGAGCCACCCAAGGCCAGGTCCATTCCGATTAGACACATAAAGCTGCTAAGGGACTCACTAACCCCTTCGTGCACTCAGCCAAGGGGGAGCAGAGCTGGGCTCCAGGATCAAATTGTAGCATGCTGAAGAGAATAACAGGGGAAAAGCAAGGACAAAAGTCACCGTGTTAGCACTGGATGGTTGGCACACACCAAACAGCATTTATTCCTAACTTCAATGGAACCCAAGCCACCCTGTGGCTCTGGAGACCTGCAGCCCCGCCCCCCCCCAAGTTTCCCTCACTACTTCAGCGTCCCTGGAACGTGTCTTCCCTTCTGTTAACTTACCAGCCCGCCTCTCACAGATTCCAGAAGCCAAGACCTAAACCATCATCAAATGCATTTACTTTCTTTAAGCCCCTCTCTTAAAGCTAAGAAACAAGGACCCACGTTCACCTGATCGTCAGAAAAGCCCAGAACCTTGGCCACGTATCCCCATGGTTAGATACTCCCATGCTGTCCGGACTGGAGTTTTATCACAAGCCAGACCAGAGGTCCCTGCAGCATGAGCTATTGGCTCCCACCTCACAGAACTCCAGACTGCCAGTCCCCAAGAAAACACCCCTTCCCTGGGGCACCTGGGTGGCTCAGTCAGTTAACCGTCCAATTCTTGGTTTCGGCTCAGGTCATGATCTCAAGGTTCATGAGTTCGAGCCCCACGTCGGGCTCTGCACTGACAGTGTGGAGCCTGCTTGGGATCTCTCTCTCCCTCTCTTTCTGCCCCTCCCTCCCCCCACTTTTTCTCTCTCTGAAAATAAACTTTAAAAAAAAGAAAGCACCCCTTCCTGCTCTCAGACCTCAGGCTCTGCCTTCTTGGGGCAACCAAAGCACAGCTGACCTTAAATGCAACTAATTCTCTCAGACAAATTGTAGACAGCCAAAACCTGAGTGACGCTTTCTGAATTTCCATCAACAGATTGAACCAACTAGATGTCCGCGAATGCCGCACATTTTATGCACATTCTTCCCTGCACACTCCTTTCCTTGAGGCTCACAACCAGTCTCTGAGGTGCTGAGAGTTAGACTCCCCATTTCACAGATGACCTTTAGAAAAGTTAAGCAACAGCCCCCACGTCGCACAGCCTGGGACTGGCGGAGCTGAGTCCTGAGCCTGTGATGTGTGATCGCTGAGCCTGTACGGTCTCCACATGACCAAGTTTCCAGGCGTGTCTTTGCTCTGTGATCGGCACCAGGGAACCTCAGTCAGTCTCAGCTCAGTCTCACGAGGCAACCATGACACTTCCTTTCTCAGATCCCGCTCCAAGCAGTACGCCCCCATCTGGAAGACCTTCCAGCCTGTGGGAGGCTAAGTGCAGCAAATGATGCACAGTGGTCTGAATCCGAGTTCCAGCCCTAACCTGATTAGCCTTCTGACATCAGACAAGTCCCCAAAGTGCTAGGAGCCTCGAGTTCCTCATTTGGAAAAGGGCAACAACGAACTCTTACCACGCACAGGGAGACGTATACGAGGCTGTCCATTACAGCCTGGTTCACCATAATAAATATGGGAAATTACTTAACTATCCATCAGTGGGAGAGTGAACAATAGACTGATGTTTAGTCATAAAACAGACGCATCTACCTCAGTTGAAATGAACAAACTAGATATACATATATTAGGGTGGATAGCCTTCAAAACCACAGAGTGAATAAAACAAAAAGCAAATGTGTAAGAGGCGTGTCATACAATATACGGTGTTTATTCCGGATTTTTCCATTTATATACCTATCTACTAAAAGAATAAAAACACCTGGACGGTGATACTCAATAACCTCAGAACATTGTTTCCTCTGAGAAGGGATGGAAAAGAAGGCATGTGAGTAAGAATTTTGTCATTTCTGATGTGAATGCTACATGATTGCCTTTAGGTCCGGTTCATTTTATAGTGAATTTTCAGTAATTTGGGGTTTTCCACATTGAATCCTGTTTTTGATGCATCATGTAGTCTCAATATTTCAAGGAGACTTGCTAATCTCTGCTTTAGTGAAGGATACTTCTCTTGTGCCATTAGTCAGTCCCCTAATTCTGTCTGTACACTAAGCTAGTGTTTTGAAACTGTCTCCCAAAAAATGCTTATTCATTCAACATGCTTTAGTGAAGGTCAAGTCTGTGCCAGTCCCTGTGCTCAGTGGGGATATACAGAAGTAAACAAAATAAATACAGATGCTGCATTCTGAGAGCTTATAGCAGGAAAGAAAATTAAACAAGTTGTGCAAAACTCTGCATGTCATGATAGAACAAAACAAGGAAGAAGACGCAGAGTGTTTATTCAGTTACTGTTTGTATATAATAACCCACCTCAAAATTCAGTGTCTTAAAATAACAACAATACAATTTCTCACAATTCCGTTGATGCGCGAGAGGGGTCTTCTGGTTCCTGCGATGTTGACCGGGGTGCTGAAATGGCTGGAAAGTCCAATCACGTGGCCTCAATCACATGGCTGGCTAAGTTCTCATCCACGTAGGTGTTTCCATGAGGCTGCTTGACCTTCCTCAACATGGTGGTCAGGTTGCAAGGAGTGTTCCAAGTAAAAAAGATGGGAGCCTCAGATCTTGTAAGCACAGCCACGAAATTACAGTGTCACTCCTACTGCAACCTACTGGTTAGAACAAGTCAGGGGGCCATTCCCGATTCAAGGGTATGTAAATTAGACTCCACCTGGTAATGGGAGCAATGGTGAAGAATTGATGGCCCTCTTTATCTGCCACATGGAGGTTGGGACAGATCATGGCTAAGGGACTGTTGGATGCCATGACTTTTCCATAAATATTCACAGTGCCCATTACCAAAGTCCCTGAGAAGTCCTGCAGTAAAGAACGTGATTTCACTTAGCTTTTTAAAAGTGTATCTTTTGGGGCACCTGGTGGCTCAGTCAGTTAAGCATCTAAAATCTTGATTTCAGATCAGGTCATGATCCCTCAGTTCATAGGTTCAAGCCCCCACCCCCGTCGGGCTCAGCACAGGGCCTACTTGGGACTCTCTCTCTCTGCCCCTCCCTTGCTCATGCACTCTCTCTCTATCTCTCTCAAAATAATAAATACACATTTTAAAAAATGTATCTTTTATAGGACACCTGGCTGGCTCAGTTTGTTGGGCATGGGACACGTGATCTCAAGGTTGAGTTCGAGCCCTATGTTGGATGTAGAGATCACTTTAAGAAACAAATAAAAATTAAGATTCAAAAAATTACCTTTCATTTATGTATATCTGTTCATATTTTTCACTTATATTAATGTAGCATTTTCCTTAGCTGACCACAAGTACTCTTTTTTCACAGAACCCCTAGAATCCTTGCACTCAGTTTGGGAAATGACTGTTCTAAATGAAGTAGATTTTTATAGATTAGAGTTGCTTAATGCAGAGTCCAAATGACAAGTATCACGTGTTCTATGGAGAAAAAGTTCTTCCGTGTAAATCAGAAAAATTAATAAACACGGTGACACAGTCTGCATGACATATCCCAGGCCTGAGGTAAGGAGGGGGCTCCAGGAGAAAGGGGAAGAGAGGGATCTGGATTCTGTCACCTGCTCACTGTGCACCCCCCTCAACCCACCTCCGACCTTCAACATTTCCCTGTTCATTCCTCTGGCCTAGGAATGACCAACTCTGGAATTTTAATTGGTTCTAGAATAAAGATCTACAAGCAAAATGCCATCAGCCTATAATATTACAACCACCTGGACAATTATTAGCGATGAACTGCCTGTGAATTCCATGAAAGACCAAATCACCCCCCCCCGAACACAATCCAGCATCCAGCAGACAGGTTGCAATGTTCAGCAGCCTCGGCGACCGTGTTACAACTGCATTACAGGGGGAAATCGGCTCTGTGCTGAGTTCATAATTATCATGATCTACTATTATGATCCATCACCAGCAGAGCAGTTGGTGAAGCCACCATAAATCACCATTATTTATATTGCAACAAATCACAAGGACATATCATCGAGAATCATAATTCACACTCACTTCAGATCATAATTACCTATACACGACTGTCTAGGTATGTCATGAAGGTAGCACTGGAGGAAAAAAACTCATAAGCTGCACCGTCTCAAAGATGTGGCTCCTCTAAGCAACATTTTATGCTTTGCAAGCAAGGAGAAGACAAGTCTGCCTGTCTCTTCCCCCACACTACCTGTCCTAGATGTCCCCAGATAACACAAAAGTGGCTAAGTTCTCAGGTCTACCTTCAGGCTGGACATTAGCCAACTTTATGACCTCTTGGTTTGACACTATGCCCTGTGAAATTAGCTGAAGAAGTTTTAAGCAACTGCTCCAGGATGCTTATCCCGGAGGAAATAAGACCCACAGGAATAACATCCTGGGAGGATTGTCACAGAGCTGTGGGCTTCCAGAGGAGTTTAACTCTGTCCCCAGTAGTGTGCCAGGGAGCTTAGAGAGCCATGTGCTTTAGACAAGATTAAGGCTCCAGATAAAAATTGGATTAGATTAGCAATGTCCAGATATTTTTGAGCCACCAAATTCATAGGATCAGTAATGGTGCTCTGCTGGCCATATTGGAATACAGGGTAAAAGGGAAAACCAGTGATACTAATCATGTCTTTAGTTAAAATCATGATAGTTTGTTCATCGTGGATTGTTTGCACTGACTTAAATGTTTAAAAATATTGCACTCAAGTATTTCTCTTGATCACCGAGATTTTGGTGCTGTGTTAAATGCCCTGCAAGAATTCCTCAGTTCCTCATGCTAGTTACTCCCTGGGTACTTTTATCAATAATCCTATGACATAAATACAATTATCCCCATTCTTGTGATAAAAAGGCTGAGGCTCAGTAACTTGGCCAAGTCAGGTTCTGGACAGCTCCAAAATCTCACTGAGAGTAAGAACAAGTTACATACGTCCTGTACTTCCTCTTTTCCTCATGTCCTACATGAGGTCACTGAACCAAGAGGCTGAATTCGACGGAGTCAGAGAGATCTAGAGTAACAATTTGCCATGACAGAAAGGAGATTGTCCTTATGTCCAGCTGTTAGAGCAGACATTCTTAACAAAGGTTCTACAAGGGGCCAGCTGCCTTTACAGAGTCCAGGAACTACCCCCAAATTATATGAAAAAGCATGTGTGCCTGTGTGTGTGTGTGTGTGTGTGTGTGTGTGTGTGTGTTCTAGACAGAGGATTTATAGTTGTTAACTCTCAAAAAGATCTTTGATCCTCCCAATTTAGGAAAACTTCTTATAAGATTTCGAGTAACTTTTAGTGAAAAAATCTTATAGTAAATGATCCACAAATAATCTATTTTATCTTTCTCACAACCAAGGAGTCTCCATGAAAATAACATGGAGTGATTGGAGCCAAAGTTCTAACAGAAACCTTGTATCACATTGTCCCTCTCAAGAGGTTCAGCTGGACATACATTTTTAAGTTTCCAACAAAGCCATCTTATAGGTCACCTTGTCCCCAAAGCCCAATCTTAACCTCAAGGTCTTTACTGATAAAACGGAGGCTCAGACGATCTGTGTGACCTGTCCTCTGTCCCATAGCTGGGTTACCTCAGGGCTGAGGTTAAAACCAGAGCTCGTCTCCTGAGCCCCTTTCTCCATTGGGCAGCCAGTTTCTGTGAGACAAGTACATCTAGGACCATACTGGCTGACTCCCAACACCATGCTCTGTTAGGTCCAAGCCTCTGGGACCCAGAAACAAATGTTTCATGTATTTTGGCTGCAGCTCATCTGGGACACAAACCTCTACCCCCACTTCTTTGCATCTACTTTAAAAATATGGACGTTTGGTGGAGACCTTCTGCACTAAACCAGGGATTCCCTCTAGTCTGAGATTTGTAATTAACTACTGTGTAACTGACACCACTCTCCAGAATCACATGCTGTCTCTCTCAGGGCTTAATTTCTCAAGAATTTCTCTCTGAAGACAAACCTATTTAGTGGTGATTATTACTACAAACAAAGAGAACCTGACTTCAGAGAGGGCACAGGAGTACTGGTCTCAGAGATGGTACATGATCTCATCTGGAAATAAAATGGCTTTAGAGCATAGTTTTCCAATAATTAAATGAGGGGAAGCAAAGAGACCATGCTGAGACAGGGGTGGGTAGATAAGCCTTAATGAATGGGGTCTCAGGCCTCAAGAAAGAAAGGCTTAACAAGATGGAAAAAAGGTATCAAACTAAATCACTAGTAAATTTCACCAACAATTTTTAAAGCGGGGAATTCTCCCTTACACAGTAGCATGCTGTGTGTTGAAGCTCACCAAGAGCCCCAAACTGTGCCAGGCATCCTGTGAGTCATCGAAGGAGATAATAAAGAGCCACTGTCCTCAGGAGTTTACAATCGAGATGGGGAGCTAAACACAAAACACAGCAACAAATCAATGAGTGATGCAAGATAGTAAATGAGGTGCCATTATTTCAGAGAAGAGAGCGTTATCAACGTGAGTTGAAATAGCAATGCCAGGTCAAGCCTCTAGTTAAGTGAGCGCCAACCACAATCTGGTAGGGGGCTATTTTCCACCTCGCCTATAGCACCTACATCTCACATTCTGTTGTAGTAAGGAGGTGTCTTCTAGCATCAGGTTCATTCAAGATGATTTTGTTGTATACACAAAGGACACAAAAAGAACAAATATCTTATAAGGCTAAGGATAGATTAGGTGGGACCGTCCATAGGCTCAGATAGGGCATTAAGCAGTCAGACGGGATGAATTTCTTTTCCAGATTCTTTGCAATACTGAAGGGAAATAGAAAGTCAACGGCACATTGGGAGTGGAGCATTGCCTTTAACATCCTTTCTGTCTCATCTACAGTTGGGGCTCAAAATATATCCCCTAGAAAGGGAAATGTATGAACAGGAGGCTGAAAGAGTTATGGACAGCAGAGGAAGGTTGGCGTTTATGACATCTGAGGGAAAAGCCAGAAAATCAGAAAAGAGGACAAATTGAAGGAAATGGAGAATTCTAGATGAGAAAAAGTTCAAAGGACAGAGGAAGTAAGGAGGGAAGAAAAGGGGTAGTGGGAGGAATCCATAGGGAATGAGCTGGCCCAAGGTCTTGGTGAGGCCACTGTGACCTTGAGGCATGGATAAATGGGAGCAACCATGTGGGCAGGTGTTTCCACCTCTCCGTCTTCCCGTCTCCCATCCCATCTTGACTCTGTATGATTTGGATTTTTATCCCCAGAAATACCAAGTGAAGTGCTGTCTGAAACTCTCTTGGTTGTTTTGTCTGTGAGGTGTAGGCAGCAAACACAATGAAAAAATCGTAGCTTAAATTTTTAGTAGTGTTAAGTACTTTACATGAAAGAACTCATTTTTTAATTTAATTTGATTATTTATTTATTTTTTATTTATTTTAGAGTGAGAGTGCATGTGAGCAGGGGAAGGGGCAGAAGGAGAAAGAGAGAGAATCTTAAGCAAGCTCCATGCTCTGCATGGAGCCCAATACAGGGCTTAATCCCAAGATCCCGGGATCATGACCTGAGCTGAAATCGAGAGTCAGACGCTTAACCAGCTGACCTACCCAGGCGTCCCATGAAAGAACTCATTTAATCCTCAATGGGTATTAACTAAAGGAGGCAACTCATTTTCTCTTCAGACATCAATGGAAGAGAATAGAGACCACTTTGGTGGGAAATTTGGGGGGAAAGGGTCCATTCCTATAGAAATCTCATCTGGAAGATCCTTCCTTCCTTTCTTTCTTCCTTCCTTCCTTCCTTCCTTCCTTCCTTCCTTCCTTCCTTCCTTCCTTCCTTCCCTCCTTCCTTCCCCATCAATAAAGAGGAGCTGTAGAAACCCCATCAGCCAAACATAAGGAGCCTGGTACCAGATTGGACTCACAATTCAACCTGCCTGAGCCAGTGCAAGTATTTGCCTATTCTCTAAAACAAAGGAACCAACAGATACCCTGGACCAGGACATAAATACCTTATAAAAGTTTCCTTGACACAAACTCAAGTTTGTCCTCTCCTTGGGCATAAGGGCTGCATGTGCAAATGCACACAAACACACACACACACATGTCTCCCTTATTGGATAGAATCATCCTACAGCCCCTGGAAATTTTCTCCCACTACAGGTTGTCTTCTCTAACACCTGAACCCTCCCCAGTGATCCTTCTAGTTACCTTGCAGATAATGCCAAGATTTTACCAGCCTACTCAAAGGTAGTGTCCCAGTCACCCCAGTTTCCCAGCCAACACTGGGCACTGCACAGTCACAAATGAGTCCAGTTCATGCTTCTGACCATTGATCCAACATCAATTTTTTCCAAGCCCGAGGCATGCGATTATCTGCAAAGCTGACTTACAAGATAAAATCCCCAGGCCTCTCCCCAACGCCCCCCTCCAACAAGCAGACATTGATTTTACACAGAATGTGCATGGCTTTGATGGTGTTATTGCAATCAACATGAAAAATACCACCACAGTGCTTATCCGGATGTCTCAGTTGTTTTGCCTCATAGCACAAGTGATTGTTTAAAGAGGCCTGACACTGTTGGAGTCTTTTGTTTTATGGATTTTGTAAAGCATTGCTCTTTGTCTCCTGGGCTGGCAGAGGAGGAAGCTCTTTTTTCAAGGCAATGGGCAGTGCTTTTAGAAAATAGGATCCAAAGTGAGGGCTGATTCTGGGAGTTCTTTAAGCTCCCACATTTATCTGATGATGGTCCCACTGGTCTGTGCCTTTAACACAGGACTGGCCAGGTTACCCTTGAACCTTTTAAAGCCCTATCTGTTCTCCATGGTGTTCTGCCTTTCTTATTGCATGCTGGTCCTAAGTAACTAAATGGGTTTGCTCCCTCCCTTTTACCTTTCTGCCTCTTTCTTCCCCCCCTTCCCAACCCCGCATCACAGCCCAGCAATTATCTGACTCATCTGATCCCCAGCAAAAGTCAACAAAGAAACTTGGCATACACACCATTCACTACCCCTCCCACACAGGCAAAAAGCCAGAGACGCAGACTCCCCGTATCTCTTCTCTCCCTCTGCCTGTGACACAATCACTTGACCACACAGTCCACCCACCGCTCCCATCAGAACGGAGCCCCCCAAAACCTGGAGCTCTTCACCATGTTTGCTGTACCCACTTATGGCTTATTGTCCAATTTAATGCTGTTTGAATTATATTGAGAATCCTACTGAGGGTAGAGATTCAGGTGGACAATTATGAGACCATGTATTCGAGAATGATTGCTCAATTCTGAAGCAGGTTATCTCAACCTGGGTACAACTGACATTTGGGGCCAGATAGTTCTTTGTTTGGGGAGAACCTCCTATGATTGTAAGATGTTTAGCAGCATCAGAAATATCTGAGATATTGCCAGATACCCCCTGGTGGGCAAGAGCACCCCAAGTAAGAACCCTAGGGCATCACAGGGGAAGGGGTCTAATGCTAGCACAATTTCATGAAGAGATGGTAACCTGAGGGCGAAGTGAGCCAGGAGAATTGTACCTTAGTATCACAACCCACCATGCCTCTTGTCTCCATGGTGCTCCCTATCAAACCTACATGATGATTTTGATCCACCCCGTCAAAATCATTGACCTGTCTTCTGAGGATCAATATGAAACTACATATTTCTACTGCCCCAGCAAATCTCCTGGCTCTAAATGTGATAGCTGAATTTATTAGACAATGTCTAGGCCCAATTTGGGGTCCTCTGTGTATTACAGTACATACAGAGAGCAAAACTGAGCTATGCCTGATGCAATCTTAGAGAACAGCATCTACGCTTTGAGTGGGGACAAGTGGGTTTTGGGGCCAGATCTGCCGTTGGGCTGCTGGGTGCCATTGAGCGACTCCTTTACGTTCCTTGTTTGACTTGCAGTAGGGGAGCAGAAAAAGAAGGGGATGGGCCAAATTAAGGATTTTTCAACTGTTGCGTCGATTTCTAAAGTTTAATAAAGGTATGGTAGGCACCCCCTAGGGAGGTAAGAAAATGTGAGATCAGGAGCTCAGCCTGCTGCTCAAATGCCAAGTCAATAGATGTGTTTTCCTCTTACCTATTCTACATACTGGGCTTCTGAGTCAAATTTCCTCTGCACCCCAAACCCCCAAAGTTTCAACATCAAATGTGTGTGTGTGCGTGTTATTATTGTTCTTAAAGAAAAAATAAAAACCTCAATGATATGCATTAAAGATAATAAGGAAGAGTTTGGGGAGACCTCTACAGGTATAACCACTGCAATGGAACTTTCTAGGGGTGGGGGTGGGGGAGAGAGATTGGGCCAAACTGTGAATACAGCAAGGGCAGTGGGAATCTGTACTCAAGGAGCAAGGTGGGGGTCAGTGGATAGATTACTAAAGGGAAGAATCAGGAGCATGGGGGTTCTGGCTAAACCAACCCAACAGGATTCTCCCTGAAAACAGGTCAGGGTGATCAGACATCACCTTGGTGGAGGATGAGGAACCTGATCAGATCTCTTAAGAGTTATCAGAATTCAAGGTGGGGTGGGGGGTAGGGGGATAGGGGGAGTGGTGTTTAAACAGACTTAGCAGGATTCTTGCTAAAACTGGATTTTACAGGGAAAGATACCAGTGAGCCTAGAGGAGAATGTTCAGGAGCCTGACTAAAGTCTGATCAGGCAAAGAATCTTTGTCAGTGTGTATAATGTTATTAAAGTTTTAAAATCTTTAGACCAGATAACACTAAGGAACCCTCTGGTTCCAGTATTCTAGAAAAGCCTTTAACATAGAAATAATTTTCTGTGCAAAAATACTTTAATGGCCACTAGAACCCAGACAGAAAGAGGGCAAGAACTTAATCCTGCAGAGGAAAAATAAAGCTTATTCCTCTACCTCCCAAATTCCCAGCATGCCTCCCCAACTTCCCCAACAAAAGACAGATTAACAAGAGAATTCATGTGCTTTCATAAGGAAATGATACCTGAATAGTTAAACTTCAGTGTTTTTATGTTAGTTTTGATGAAGAGTAGAGACTTGTAGGATAAAAGTTAGAAGACAAAAAAAAAAAAAAGGGATATAAACTTAGAGTAGTAAGCTCAGGAAAATTTAGCAAGGTCTGTTCCTTCAGATTCCTCTCGGTGTCCCTCTGCCTCCAGAGATAAGGATGCTCTTTCCTCCAGGTCTAGGGGGAGTACCTCTCACATGAGGATCTTTTGACCTGCTTCAGGGGAAGGTCAGGCAGTCATTTCTCAAAACCCGTGAGCTTCAAATATTCACGTGCCTCTGTACCATATCTTGGGGTAGCATGCCAACCCATTCCTCCTTCACTTTATTTTTTTTAATGTGTATTTATTTTTGAGAGAGAGAGTGCGTGAGCATGGGCGCATGCACGAGCAGGGGAGGGGCAGAGAAAGAAAGGGAGACAGAGAATCCCAAGCAGGCTCCAAGCGGTCGGTGTAGAACCCGACTTGGGGCTCGAACTCAGGAACCCTGAGATCATGACTTGGGTCGAAATCAAGAGTCAGATGCTTAACCGACAGAGCTACCTAGGTGCCTCCCCCTCCTTCACTCTGTGTATATAACCTCCAGGGACCCCCTGGGGGAAAGGGCCAAAAAGAAGGTATCTTCAGGAAGACCTGAATTTGCAGGATGTGTAAGAAGGCTGCAGGAGGAGGGGGGAGGTTGGGGTTTTCACCACCTCCGCTTTTCACAACTGGGGCCTCCTCTGATCCAAGCCCATGCCTTGTGGCTCAGAACTTGTTCACAGCTGAGATCTACCAACGCAGGCAACTGTGTCGGCTTCCCCCAGTCCCTCTGAGTCTGCGAGGGGGACTGGAGCCCTCTGACTTCTTTCTGAAGCCCGAGCCTTTGACAGCAGGCCAGCCGGCAAGCCTCAGTTCTGCAAAGTTTGCCCTGAGCCCGGCAGTCCTCCTGTTTTATTAATACCGCACATAACGAGAAGAACCAGCCTGAGTGGCAGCTACAAAGACACTCGTCTCCTAAAATGTGATATTTGATCACAGAAGGATTTTGTGGTGGGATAGCTTATAATCCTAAATTTAAATCCTTCCTGACTTTCCGAGGTTCCAGTATCAAAATCCTTTTAGGATTTTTCAAAGTGTGTAATCTGTTTAGAATTAAAAAAAAAAAAAAAAAAAAACCTCTCTAGCCCATTCTTTCTCCAAAAATAGGCTTGCTACATTTTTAACTTCCTTTAAAAGAAAGAAGGAAAGAAATGCCTTTTTAAAAAAAAAAAATTATTTTTGCTATTTATTTGACTTAAGGGGCAACCGTTTCTAAGACATCTAGTGAAATATTCCTACTAAAACAAAGTGAAACTTCGTTCACTGACTGCAAATAAACGCAGAAGAAACATTTATTTTAAAAGGGATTAAGGAGAGAGAGAAAAACCAGGAGCTGTGTTAGGGAGAAGAAGCTAAAAGCATACAAGAAAGAAAGTGCCAAACTCTCTTCCTCTTTCCTGGACACCTCAGGCTAGCAGAGGAGGGAGCAGGCTGGGTTGCCTTATTATAATTTAAATTAGAGGGTGGAGAACAAGTGTCCCCTGAATGGAAGGGAGGGCAGGGAGGTGTGGGGAGAGCTAAGAAGCGGCTGAAGGGAGGGGCAACCGAATGGAGACCAGGGGGCGGGGGGGGGGGGGGGGGGGGGGGGGGGGGGGGGGGGGCGGGGGGGGGGGGTGACCCTGGGACCTCTTCAAGGGTTGAATAAAGGTTGGAATCAGAAAAGTTGTCCCCAAAGACAGTCCACAGGTAGAGATTTCCTCAGAATGGCTGAACCTCATGGACAAATTTTTCCATGTGATTTTCATTCCATTTTCCTCATCTGTTATAACATAAAATTTCATCAACTGTAAATGTCAGTTCTTCCCTTTATTACTTGCTAATGTCATAAAAATCTGAATTGTTTGCTTTGTTAAAGGGCTTGCTGGGCATTGACTTTTCCTTATTTGTACTTTACTACCCCAAATGTGTGGGGCTTATTTATTTATTTTTTTTTAAATAACATCCCTTTTGAAATGGGATTTAAATAACAGAGCAAGGTTTGCCATTATCATAAATGTATAAAGTGCTTTGTGAGTAATAAAATGGATCATGGATTCAGGATAATTCAAACTGAAATGTTATGTTCAGTATCAAGATTAGATTACGTTAATGCAGTTCATTTTAAATGGTTTAAAGGCCATCAGATGCATGTGAAAAGAATCTGTATCATAACTTAGAATAAATAGACTGAGACATTTGTTTATAATGTCAGTGCTAAACAAATCTATTACTACATTTCTGCATGTAGCGTTATATTACCACTGCTATTAAATAAACAGAGCATGAAGATAAATTATAGCTTTAATTATAAACATTACCTTTGCGTACTTATTAATTTAAAATGGAACAATGTTCAATAACCTTAGGTTATTTATATCAGCTAACATTTTAATTAACTTTGTTGTATTTATGCGTCTTGGTAATTGTTGCTACCAGGCACATGGAGCTCCTTGAATAATGGAAGCAATCTAACCTATCCCTGCGCATATTACCCATTAATGGGATGGTAACGTTGTAACTCCTGCCAGAGAATCAGACTGTGCTGCGCAGGCTCCCTGGGTGAAGAGCCTAAGACTCTAAAATTTGCCTTTCTCCTTGGAAACCACCAATGGGAGCACCTGAAATTCCCGGATAAACTATGGGGCAATGTGACAGTGGGACCAGGAATTACTCTGTGAATTAAGAAAAAAAAATAGGCATCAGTCGAAAAGGTTGGGCTAGAGAACCATCATAGTGGCAAAGCATGTGGCCAGAGGCTGTGGCTCTTCCTCAATAGCGCTCCAATCAAACACACTGATCACAGGCTTGAAGCTGTCATAAGACTCAGGCAATAACTATCACAAATCTTTATTTTTCCTTATTCAACTTAATTTTTCCTTTAAGCCTCCAATGCAAGAGGTTCATGGGCAATCCTTTCTCTGTCTTTGTTGGAGTTGTAGAACAAAAGACGGGGAAGACTTCTAGACCTCAGCCCACCATGTTTTCTACTGGCAATCTCTTGGCTTTTCCATTGGTCTCTTGGAGTCTTGTTGCTATTCATTTCCATGCCATGAGAAGTCTGTGACAGAGGTACAGTGCCTGAGAGCCCTTCCCTCCTTCCTCAGACAATGGGAGTCTACCCTATGAAGCCTGGCCATCTCTTTAGAGGTTGGCCCAAGCTTCCCTTGGGTCAAGCTTCTCAGTATATCCATAGATCTCTCCTCCTGTCCAAAGCCAGGGGAATGGCCACTACTATCCTCCCACGTCCCCATAGCTTTCCACCTTTTTGCTAAAACACCCCTTCTTTTTGTCCCTTTCATGAGAGACTTTGTTAGTCCATTAAGCATAAGATCAAAATATTCAAAACACAAACATAGATTCCACTATTTCTTGGGGACGGAGAGGGCGTAATTTTCATATGCTACCTCAAATACCAAGAAATTAGAAGGAAAAAGAAAGTATGGCTACATTGGGTTGGGGGAAAGAATCTGGAAGACAAGGATCTCTCCAAACCTTGTCCCCATGTCTGTGTCCCCATCACATCCTTTACTCTCCAAAGCCAGGCAGCCAACAGTCTATCTGATGGGCTTCTCTTTTATTTTGGGGAGGAACTCTTTTGTCTTCACTAGAGTATCTCTAGAATTCACACACAGCCAGGCCTATAGAAAACACACAATATGCATCTGTTGAAAAAACCAAAACAGATAAAAAGTAATGCTCTCCACAACAGGTATCAGCCAACCTTGACAGTATAACATGATCTGCAGCCAGGCACTATCTCCACCTTCAAAAAACAAGAAAGTCAGTCTTGAAGGTCAGCATATCCTATTGACCTGTATGGGCTCTCACTCTAGACCCAGTACTGCAGTAATATCAGGGCCAAATTCCCATGACAAGATCGTGAGGGGATCAAAAAGGGAACTGTTTTAAGAGACGTACACAAAACAACTTTCAATAAGTATTCTTCTTTACGTACTTATTTTTAAAGACTATTTCCCTCATTCTTATAAAAAATGTAGCCAACTCATGGGAATATGTGTGCACGCACACGCACACACACGCAAACACACACACTCAGTTTTCATATCCACCTTCCCACACTCCCTATAGACCAACTTTACCATCATTTCCGTCTAGAAAAGGTCTGGATTCCATTTTCATCTACCACTGATCACTTAGTAAGCCTTGAACATCTCCAGATCTCTGACCCTGCCTATCCATCTGTGGAATAAATTCAATAATTTCATCCTTACCCACCTTACCAGAACGATCAGTGTATCCAGTGACATGACAAATATGAAGACATCTGGGTGGAAATCATATCTCATCTGAATGAAAAGAATTATTTTACTAAAACATTACTTGGGAATCCTCCTACGCAGAGCGTATTTAGCAACAGGGTGGTGTATGGGTTCAAAAGTGCTTCATCACATTGTTCGTGGTAGTAAGGAGCTGGATGGCCTCTGAATATACATAGTTTGGTAGGGAGATGGATAAAGTATGGGACTGGATGATGGAATACAACACAGTGGTCTGAAATAACAAACACTCTAGTGACACAGTGACACGGACAGACTTCAGAATCCTTGTGTTGAGTAAACCAGGTTAGAAGTAGAATAAGTTTCATCAGATAATATGATGAGGCAAATTTAAGACAAACACAGAGAAGACAACACCACTGTATTTCAAGGATGCACTCTGCCTATGCATAAACGAATGAGAGGTGAATTGGAAGTATGTATATTTAAGACATTAGCACAGACATCTATAGAGAAAAGGGGCATGAGACAGGAAATGCAAGATGATGCAGAAAATAATAAAAAGTACAGTAAAAATAGAACCCTTTTTCCAACAGTACAGGTGATAGTATGCCACAAACTGAGGAGTAAGCGTGAATCTGTCCTTGATGTACAAACACTAGTTTTTTCAGGAAGGAAAGAAAACCACTCGTATTAGTTGGCCAGGACCGCCATAACAAAAGGCCACAACCTGAGTGGTTGAAACAACGGAAATTTATTGTCTCACAGTTCTGGAGGGTAGCAGTCTGAAGTCAAAATGTAGGCAGGGTTGGTTCCTTCTGAGGGCCATGAGGGAAGGATCTGATCTATTCCAGGTCTCTCTCCTTGGCCTGAAGGTAGTCATCTTAGAAAGTTCACATGCTTTCTTCTGGTATGCCCATCTGTCTCCAAATTTCTGCTTTTTATAAGAACATCAGTCATATTGGATTAGGGCCCACCCTAATGATCTAATTTTAATTTGATGACCTCTATAAAGACCCCATCTCCAAATAAGGTCCCATTCTGAGGTAGCTGGGGGGTTAGGATTTCAACATACGAATTTGGGCAGCAAACACAGTTTGGCCACTAATGGTGCTCTATCTGAAACAACATAGAAGCGAGGATGATGGTCTAAAAATTATTTGAGACGCCTCAGACTATGGTTATACAGATGATAAAACATGGACGTGAAGATTGAGTGAAGAGTTAGAATACACATATCTTGAAAGATGAGTACAAAACACAATATTTCTAAGTAGTATTATTTTATGAATTCATGATTTTAAATATGCATGTCTAACTAGACTAATAAAATGAATATAACAAAGCATTTGGCTATTTCTTTTCTTCTTTTTTTTTTTTTTTTTTTTGCATTTGACTATTTCTAAATAATTCTAAAGATTTGTAAATCTCAGTTTGTGAGATCGAGCCCTGCATCAGGCTCAGCGCTGGCAGGGCCTGCTTGGAATTCTCTCTCTCCCTTTCTCTCTTCTCATTTTCTCTTTCTCTGTGTCAAAATAAATAAATAAAAACATTTTAAAAAATAAAAATATTAAAAGAACAAAAACCAAAAACTTTTTTAATCTCCTCACCAGGAAACTGAAGAATTATCCCATTGTTGGCTTGCTTTGTATTCAAATATGCATGTATGGTCATAAGCTAGAAATATGCATATTTACCTTCTTTCAGTTTGATTAATCAGTTATCTTCTCTCTGAAGGGACTCTCATTCACTAGCCTACTAAGAATTAATTACTCTCAGGGTACCTGGTGGCTCAGTCCATTGAGCATGGGACTCTTGATTCGGGCTCAGGTCATGATCCCAAGGCCATGGGATGGAGCCCGTGTGAGGCCTGCTTGGTATTCTCTCTCTCCCTCTGTCCCTCTCCCCTGCTCGCATATGATCTCTCTCTCTAAAAATAATAAAAATAAAATAATAATAATAATAATAATAATAATAACAAAAGTAAATTAATCACTCTTTCTCCCGGATAACACTTTCTTCGTTTATTCTATTGTTGTCTGCTACAATTGTTAAAACAAAACAAAACAAAAAAACATGTTTGCCTTCAGCATTAGAATGTGACTTCCTTAAGGGCCAGATTTGTGTTTCATTCACCCCTGCAGCACACCTGGCTCATTTTCTCTAGACAATTAATAAATACTGTGGAGCTCCACTCAGCTATGATTGCCTTTGTTTCAAGTTTTTATCTTCCTTTCTTTAATTAAATAGGTAATACATGTTTCTTATAGAAAATGTAAGCAATGTAGATTTATTTTAGGTTGTCTGGAGGAATGCTTTCTAACAAAATGTTGACCATATAATGCAATGTTTGTCCTTCTCAATGATATATCTTGTAAAATAAATATTTTTCTTCATTATCATGTTTAATGTCTATACCATGTCTCATTGAGTGGATATCATAATTTACGTAACCTAAATGTCCAACTCTAAGGAAGAGTTTACTTTCACATTTTCCTTGCTAGAGATGCAAGCAGAAATAGGTAGAAACCAATAATAAAAGACTTTAACAGATCAATCCCAGTGGTCAAGCAGACTAGAATAAGTTACAATCGAAGAGATTTGAACAGCATGAGCATAAGGAAGATCAGATCTTGAAGGTAAACATTGAGATGTACACCCCAATAAGAGAGACTTTTTCTTTCCTTTCAAGCACACAATGAATCATTCATGACAACTGAAGATACACTATTTCACAGAAGAAACCACAATAGAGTCTATAAAATAAAAAGATACAAATAACATTCTCAGATCCTTTTGCATTAAACAAGAAATTCACAATAAAGCAAAAATAAGTCCTTCTCTCTGAAATTTTAAAAACACCCCTCTTAACATTCCCAGGTAAAAGGTGAAAGGTAAACGAAAATTTCCTCCTAAAAGAAAATTGCAGAAAATACCTCATGTCAGAATCTCTAGGTGCACAGTGACAGTGGTGATCAGAGGAAAATTCAGAGCCTTGGATATTTGTAAACACACAGTGATGCCATGAAAACAAAGTCCCAGCTCAAAAAAGTAGGGACACATCTAAATGAAAAGAAACAGAAGAATAGAAATAATAATTGGAACAAAATGGTCCAGCAGATGGGGGAATGAGGAGGATGCAAAGATGTAAATACATAAGAAATGACAAGTGGGGGATAATGAGTCTCTCTAATGGGACCTTGAAATATTGGGCAGATCCAGATGGACATATCCAGTAAATGGTGGACAAGTGGGTCTAAAGCTCGGTAAGAGAGGTCCAGGCTGGAAAAAGGGAGTCACCTGCCTACAGAAGTGAATAAGAGTCCCCGTCCCCCAGGTGGGGACACTACTGGTGGGGACTTCCCGTTCAGTCTCAGGTCCAGTCTCCGCGCCTCCTTGCTAGTTATACCGTATTTCCCAGGTGTCATTGGCCACTGGCGCTCGCCCGGCTTCACCTAGTGGAAGACCCTGAAGGAGACAGGAGGGCAGAGAAAGGAAAGCCAGGGTATTTGCCGCTTCTGCTTGTTTTAATGACTTCTCCAGCACTGGTTTCATGTCCAACTGTGGCCCCCACTTCCATGAGTAGTCTTGGCTTTGGGGGCTCAGGAACCGCCACATGCTCCCATGATTACTCCCACCCTAGGAGTGGTGCAAGTTTTCTACTGTTGCTGCTCTCTGCGCTGCCTCAACTTCCTCCCTTTGGCTCCCAGCCCTTTTGTCACCAGTTGCCCTTACGAGCATCTTCTGTTGGACTATGTGGCATTGCTTTTATTTTCTGAGTGGAGCTCGAGTGTCCACGTCTCACTGCTGAACAAGAAAGGGGGAGTTAATGCAAACTGGGGAGCCCCTACGTTCAAGATTTAGACAGAAGAGTTTTTGAAGGAAATGGAAAAGGAGCCATCAACGAGGCAGGAAGAAAAAGAGCAAACTCGATGCACTCGTTCCTGTGATTCTTCCTCTGTCCCCCGTAACAAATGTATATTTTAACTGGTGTCTCCAGGAAACATCATGCTGAGAGCCAAAGTAGCAAATGGCAGGGAGAAGTTTCGGGGGAATGCCTCTCAAACTCCAGAAACGCTCAAGTCTGCCAGCACCCAAGGCACTAGCTAACTGTCTCTTGGAAAAGGGACCCTCAGCCAAGACATACTTTATTCAGTGGCTGGGCTGGGCCCTGTTTATAATCTTAATAACACCCCAGCTTAATCAAGTCAGCCCTCCTACCTTAGCTATCATTTAATTGCCTGTGGTTTATATCTTGCATATTCAGTGGTTATGTGATTGAAAAGGTAACGACTGAGCCACTTAAAGAAGAAAAATAAAAGACAAATATTAACACACATTGCATGAGAAACTCAGATTAAATGGAGTAATTTTACATTTCGTCAGATTTCCTTTTTCCAAACTACTGAGTAAAGCTTGGGCATACACACTGGGGGAGAATTCTTTCCAAGGAGAGCTTAACTGTGCTTTTCTTTCTTCCCATCAATAGATCTGCATAGCAGTGCTTATGAAATCATCTAACTAAATGTGCCTCATTAACCTATATTTATCTATATTGAGTACCTGGTGATCCCTGATGTTTCTGGAATTGATTATCTCCCTCCAGGTGAGTCTCAAAGAACCCTGAGCTGAGGAGACTTTAATGGATCTGTTGACATTTTCAAAAGATTTTAAACTTCAATCCCTCTTCCCTGACGCCCCTGGTCCTTGACCATTTCGCTTGTTCCTATGAGTTTCAAATCCTTTTCTCTTTGCCCTCAGGCAGAAACTCTGACCTAACGCGACCTGTGACCTCCTCAGAGCTGCCCCAGACCCTCTGCAGCCCATCAAAGCAGTACGGTGGTCTCAGGAACAGATGACACTTACTGCAGTCAGGAAGTGAGTAAAAATTAATTGTGCTTTCCACAAGTGTGCAGTGTGGTCACTGAAGGATGAGGAGCAGGCCCATTAAAGGGAGAGCCCACAGGACACTCAGTGGCTCTGTTCGCAGCTGCCAAAGCTTCCTGGGCAGTGCACGCAGCTGACTTAGCAGGTGGGTGCCCCGCGAAGGCAAGGAGAAGCACTCTGCTCCTGTGCTTCCAGACCCCGGTCTGTAGTACGTGCTCAAAAATTATTTATTAAATGACCCAATTAATGAATGTTGAGCAGCACAAATTTAACATAGTTAGAATGGCAAACATAGATACAACCTTCCAAATCTGAGGAGACTTGGAAATCCTCTGGGCACCTGCCTTTGCCCGTTGGGGGCAAATGCAGCGTCAAAGCCAGGTTCTGGAATCAGATAGGCGCTCCACATGTAAAAAGTACGACTCTGAGTGAGAGACGAAAGTCCGCTCAGACTCAGTTTCTCATCTGTGAAGTGGGAATAATAATGGTAGGTACAGGTGACTGGGGGGGGGGCAGATGGGTGAAATAGGTGAAGGGGATTAAGAGGGCACTTATCATGATGAGTGCTGAGTAATGCATAGAACTGCTGAATCTTGTACACCTGTAACTAACATAATACTGAATGTTAATTATACTTGAATTAAAAAAATAATAGTAGTTACTTTATAGGGTTATTGTAAGAGTTAGATAATATAATACCTGGAAGAGTAGCCACCCCTCAGTATATGTTAACTATTATTACTTAGGTCAGGGAATTTGGTTTTGCTTCGATATTTATTTATTTATTTACTTAGGGAGTAAGAGAGCGAGCTGGGGAGGGGCAGAGAGGGAGAGAGAGAGAGAGAGAGAATGAGAGAGACTCTTAAACAGGCTCCACGCTGTCAGCACAGAGCCCAATGCGGGGCTCAAACCCATGAACTATGAGATCATGACCTGAGCCAAAATCAAGAGTCGAATGTTTGAGCACCCAGGCGCCCCTCGATTAAAACAAAAACAAAAACATGGACCTTTTTTTTCCCCCAGACAAAATCTTGATAGTGACCTCATGAATATAAAGCAGATTGAAGCAGAATTACCTAGGTAGACACTGGTGGGGGTGGGGAGCCCTGGAACTCTAGTCTGTCTCCTTCTGTCCCGTGATGTGGGAAAACCCAAAACCTCCACAGAAAACTAAGTTTCTGGAGAAAACTCTGATACTGCATTTACCTGGATCACTCCTTTCATTCCATGCACAATGGCACTGATGCTCAGAGAGGGGACGTGACCAATAAGGATCACACAGCAAGTGCCTGACCCAAGTGTCCTGCTTTCTCATTGCCTCCAAGATCTCAGACTGGCAGGGCCCTTGAGAGTGAAGTGACCTAGTCCTTTCCCTCTGTAGTATCTCTTGGTGGGGTTGGACTGGCTGACTTAGATGTCTCCATTAGCATTAGGAATTCTAATGCTGGAAAATTCTGGGCAAAATTTGCCTGCCTGCAACGTCCACTTACATTTGGTTATTATTGTGAGTGTAGTATACCAGATAAGCTGAGAGCATAAAGACAAGTTAATACCACTCACTGGCACTGAGGATACATCCAGGTCCTCCAGATCATGATGTGTGCCCCCACAGAGGTGGAGCCAGAGAGGAAAATGGATCCCTCGCCCATCTTCATGAAAGAGCTCCAGGCCCCAAATGTCCCCGCCATCATTCGCCACTACCTGCCAGACAAGACTGGGGACTAGCCAAGTTTGGCATCACTGAGCTGGAATCATCTTCCCGATGGTGCCTCATCCCCAGTTTCTCTTCTCATGTTCTTCATACATGTTAACAATCAACTCTTCAACTCTCAACCTGTCTTTGTAGTTATGAAAATAAACCAGAATGTGAGGGTTGCCACTCTCCTCCCCCCCCACCCCATGTCCGCTTCCCGATCCCCATGACTGTACTGCACAATAAGGAAAAAATGCCACAACAAATCACCTCATCTTCTCTCTGTGACAGGGATGGCAGGTTGGATGAGATGGCTAATGAGCCACATATTCTGGCCACTGTGCCTTGCACCGCGTCAGGAGCCCATGAGAAATGGTGAGCGGAAGGAGCCCAATCCACTACTAAATTATCAGAAGGAGTGTGCCAGGGCCACAAATTCTCCCAAAGAAAGCAGTGGTGCTTCTCCATTCTCCCTCAGTATATAATGTTTGTTGTCATTCCTGGACACATGATTCTGCAGGGGCCAGAACGGCATCAACGGGTCGCCCATTTCTCAGTGTTTACCATGCTGTGGTCACTTCTCCAGGAAGACCACCAGGACCCAGCCCCCATTGAGCTTCTCTAGAAGAGCATAGCATAAGTAGACCACTTCCCTTCCCTCTCAGTCTAACGTACTGTTCAAAGAGCTTTTAGAATCTAACCTCTTCCAAGAAGCCTTTCTGGATTCATCAAAGATAAGAGAAGGCAATCTAATGTCCATTCAAATTGCTTCTTAGCCCAAGGTGCAGTAACATTTCATTTAAGTTGAATAAAAAAAGTTGTGCTGTATCCAGGGATAAAACATGAATAAGACAAAATTTCTGCCCTTACAGAGGCAAGTTAGAAGGAGAAGCAGGTAAATACTTGATTTCCAGATAAGAAATTTAAAACTAAACAAGGATGCTAACTAAGAGAACCAAGGAAGTAGAAAATGGTCACACTGCCTTTGAAGAGAGATTAATGATGGGACATCCCAATCCTATCATATTGGCTCAGTGGTGATCACAGAGTGGGACTTTAGTCAATACTTGTCTATTATTTATTCAGGTACTTTTTTAAAATGCTTATTTATTTATTTTGAGAAAGAGAGAACATGAGCAGGGGAGGGACCAAGAGAGAAGGAAAGAGAGAACCCTAAGCAGGCTCAGTGCTGTTAGCACACAGCCCAATGTGGGGTTCAGTTCCATGAACCGTGAGATCACGACTTGAGCTGAAATCAAGAGTGGGATGCTTAACTGAATGAGCCACCCAGGCACCCCTCTGCTATATTTTAAGTAATTCTGGTATCTGCTAGATTTTGTCTTCCTCTTAATTAGGCTTCCTTTTCAAACATTTAAAGGGCTGCTTTTGTATGTTTACTCTTCCCAATAATGTGTAACATCAACCTGAATTTCCCCTCCCGCGGAAGATACCCACAAAAACAATAAATTGCATATATTGAAAAAAAAAGAGAGAAGATACCCACAAAAAGATCTTATTGGCATTTTCATTGAAATTGTAGTCACTGTATGGATTGATGTGGAGGAAATTGAACTACATCAATTCTTCTCATTAGTTAGTTATGATATTCCGTTCATTCATATTATTTCTAAACTATAAAGTTGCTATGCTGTGAAATTGTACAGTTTTCCTAGAGAGAGCTTGCATTTTTTGGACAGTGGTTTAAAAAATTCTTTACTGAAATGTGTAAAAAATTGGTGTTCAAGAATAATTTTCTCAGCTCGAATTGTTTTCCTTTTCCATCTACAAACAATACAAAATTATTGGCACCCACACACATATACACTTAAAACTATAGTAACATTCTTTTCACAGAACCACATTAGATGGAGTTTAAATTGCTGAAAACTCAAGATGATTTCAAAAAGTGTTGCAGGGATGATTTTTTTATTTTCTAAAAAGCTGACTGACAGTAAAACAATTCAGATAAAATTATTCTCTGTGGTTGTCAAAAGTTTCATGAAGGTCACATTTCAACCAAAATCATTATTATATTTACTTTTGGTGTTTATATTCTTGTTAATGGGGATTATTGTTGTTTTAAATGATTACTTCTGGAATTTAAAAAGCACAATTTTGTACTAGTCTGATATTCTTATTGAACTCAATTACGGTCTTGGTAGTTTTTCATTTGATTTATTTCTGACACTTTACATGTAGACAATCAAATCATATAAAAATGATGACTATATTCTTTCCAATTTTATGTCTCATTTTTTAGTTCACATCTTATTTTACTGGTTAAGACCTCAAAATATTAAGTAATAGTAGTGATTGTTAACATTTTATCTTACTCACAATTTTACTGGTATTATCTAGTATTTTATTGTTTAATCTGTTGTCTAGTATTTGTTTCTAATAAATATACTTACATTATCAGGTTAAAATGGTGGATTTAAAAGTTTTCTATCCACTTGAATATATACATACATTACTCAACTGTTTAAAAAAATGATGTATAGAATATAGACAACCCTATACAACCCCAGGTTCTCTACAGGGGACATAAGTTAGGGTGTTTCCTTGGACTTGTTAAAATGAATGAAGTAACATATACTCTCCAGCAAACTTTTCAACAACAAAGGTTAAAATGCAAAAGGATTTTTTTTTTCAAATGAGCCTTACCTAATTCAGAAATTAAAAGTATACAGAATTAGCCAGTTGCTAATACTGCCAAAGAGGGAAGAAAATTGTGTCCATAAGCAAACGATCTGAACCCTAATATTTTCACAATTGAAAATTAGGACGATTACCATCTCCCATGACTGTTTTAAGACGAAATGAGACATAAGACATCTGATATAATTCCTGGCACATGCCAAGCGCTCAGTATGTCTTAGTTGTTTTCACTTCCTTTAGCCAAATGCCAAATACGTAATAATCACTCTATGAATAAGTAGAGAACAAAATAGAATTTACCATTCAATACATTTCAATACATTTACCCCTTACATGGATAGCGTCTAACTACCCACCATTCTTTTTTTTCTTCTCTACAAGAGACTCCGCTTCCAGCATTTGCTTTATGAGCAGCTGTTACACTCCAAGCACCGCGCCACACAATTTTAAGTGTGTTCTTCTGCCAAACTACAATGGTAGATTTTAGATTATACAATTAGAAAGGTCTACGTGGTCTTTTTTGTACCTTTTTCAGCACTGCCCCATTTGCAGTTAAGAACTCAAACTCAAGAATGTACTTTGGATGATAATGATGATGTGGAGGGCTCAGAGAATCTCAGCATGGGAAGGGATCAAGAAAAAAACTGGGGGGGGGGAGAGGGAGGAGGGGAGTTGCCATCCCTATTTATCATGATCCATGTGAATGTTAGTAAAAGTGCACTTTTTCATTCAAATAACATTTATTAATGGGGCGCGTCAGCTCAGTCAGTTCGGCATCTGACTCTTGATTTTGGCACAGGTCATGATCTCATGGCTTGTGAGACTGAGATCCACGTCAAGCTCTGCACTGACAGCATGGAACCTGCTTGGGGTTCTCTCTGCCCCTCCCCTGCTCATGCTCTCTCTCACTCTTTCTTTAAATAAATAAATAAATACTTAAAAACTTATGAAACACCTGGCAATGTCTGGGCGCTGGGCATGTGGAACTAATCAAGAATGACAAGGTTCTACTTTTTGCACCTACTGTTCCTGACACTTGAAAATCCCTTCTCTCAGACCCCTGCATGGCTCCCTCTTTTGCCTCCTTAGGTCTCTACCTACATGCCATGGTGTCAAAGAGATTTTCCTCATTAGCTTACCTAGTGGCCCGTATCTTTTGGTCTGGTCCTAGTCATGGGTGTAAATTTCTCTAACACACTATTGGTACACATTAAACCTATGGTCAACCAGTGTCATTTTTCATAGGAAGGACTTACCTAGTCAGTTAACAGTCCTCCACTCTTGAGGTGGAGGGCTGGAAATAAAGTGAATGCATATCCCTGTCATCTTGAGTCAGGCCTGCCCATTACCATTTTTACATCTTCATTCTTTCATCCAGAATACTGTGCTTTTCCCCAAGCAGACTACTGACCACAAATGTGATCAGAACAAGTTCTCTTCTCTCTCCTGGTTATTAAATGCACATGTGGATAGAATGTGGGTAGAACAGTGGCAGAATCCTGGGTTAATCCATACCCCTCAGAGACAGATTTGCCAATGGACGATGAAATCACCAACTTTAAATACCATCCATTTGCCAAAGAGTCCCAAATCTACATCAAATCTTGGCCTCCCCTGGAGATTCCAGATTTGTTTATCAAGCTGTTTTATATCTCCACTTGGACATTCGAGAGGCATTTCACACTTAACATGTTCATGAACCTCCCAGTCTTCTCCATCTGGTATTCCTGTCATTTTCTCAGGCAGGAAAACTAGAAGTCACCCTTGATTCCTCTCTTTGCCTAATCTAATCCGTTAGTAAATCCTGGGAAGTTTGGCTCCCATCGTGTATCACAAATTCAACTGCTCTAGCATCTTTCTTTATTTGCTTGGAATAGTAACCTCCTGGTATCTCTCCTGTTTGGCCCACTCCAATCCATTCTCAACAGAGCTACCAGTGCGATTAAAACAAAACATGACAAAGAAACAAAAATCAGATGATTATGTCACTTCTTTGCCTAAAAACCTTCAATGGCTTTCCATTTGCAATTAGATTAAAATGCAAATCCTTACCCTGACTTCACAGCCTAACCTAACCTAAAACCTGCCTCCTTCCCTGCCTTCCTCTCTTTTTCCCAGTCCCCACTTTGTTCCTTACCCCACACTTTCCTTGATTTACATGCTGTTCCTCAAGCCCACTCTGCTCATTACCTACTTAATGGCCTTTGCACCACCCAGGCCCGCAACGTAGATTTTTTCCCCCCTGGTTTCCACCTGGATGATTCTTCTTAGCTTTCAGATCTCAGCCTAAGAGTCATTCTTTTCTTTTTAGACTTTTGTTGACCACCCAGTAGCCAATGCGTTGCTCTCCATGTCATTCTCTACTTTAATCTCTTCAGAGGAGATACTGTATTGATGAGTAATTGTTCATTTATATAGTAACTGTCCCTCTGATTAGAATGGAAGATCGTTGGGGACAGAGATCTTGTCTCACTTGTTTAGTGCTATAGTCCAGATCCTAGAAGAGTGCCTGCTATATTAACAGGTTCTCAGCAAACACTGATGGATGACCAAACAGTCCTCAGCCTTCAGGTCTTGAACTTGTCCAAAAGGGCATCACAAGAAGCCAGGTTAAGGGATGTTAAGATACATTAAGCTATTGCATTCCCTTAAACTATGAGTCTAATAATCATATTTTTTAAAAAGACGAAGGAAGAAATGAAATTAGTTCTGGATAGCTTGTTAGCTCCTGGATCATTGCTTTCTTTACTCAATGTTCACAAACTAGCTGTTTAAGAATATGTTTTTTCCTTTATTGGTTTTCTTCAATTACAAAAGCAGTGCATGCTCATTGAGAGAAATTCTAATAACATAGGAGTGTATAAAGAATAAGAAACACCATCTCTCCTCTATTCCCTTTCTCCCTTTCCAGTGGTTACTAGTTTGATCAATACCCTTCTTTTTTCCACGCACATACACATAGGGAGATATACATATGTAGCTTTAATGCAAACATAGGATATGTGTGTATGTATATGTATTTCTTTCTACTTACCATATGGTAGACATTTTTCTAAAATTTTTTTTCAACGTTTATTTATTTTTGGGACAGAGAGAGATAGAGCATGAACGGGGGAGGGGCAGAGAGAGAGGGAGACACAGAATCGGAAACAGGCTCCAGGCTCTGAGCCATCAGCCCAGAGCCCGACGCGGGGCTCGAACTCACGGACCGCGAGATCGTGACCTGGCTGAAGTCGGACGCTTAACCGACTGCGCCATCCAGGCGCCCCCTCGTAGACATTTTTCTATATCCATACAGATTGATCTACTATATATTTAATTGTTGCACAGAATTCCATTGCATTCATTACTTTACTTATTCAAAATACACTTATTTTATGAGCAAAGAAATAAAAATGTGGGATTATAGATAAACAAGAATAGCAAGATGTTGACAATTGTACAGCCGGGTGATGGCACATGAAGCTTATAATACTATTCTTTGATGTAGATTTGAAAGCTTCCATAATGGTTAAATTTAAAACATTTTTTTAAATGTTTATTTATCTTTAAGAGAGAGACACAGAGTGAGAGCAGGGGAGGGGCAGAAAGAGAGGGAGACACAGAATCCGAAGCAGGTTCCACACTCTGAGCTGTCAGCACAGAGCTCAACTCTGGGCTTGAACACATGAACTGCGAGATCATGACCTAAGCCAAAATCAGACGCTTAACCGACTGAGCCACCCAGGTGTCCCTTTAATCATTAAATGTAAAAAGAAATACTGGGCACCTGGATGGCTCAGTCGGTTAAGTGTCTGATTCTTGATTTTTGCTCAGGTCAAGATCTCATGGCTTGTGAGTTTGAGCCCTGGGTAGAGCTTTGAGCTGACAGCACGGAGCCTGCTTGGCATTCTCTCCTGTCTCTCTGCTCCTCTCCCCCTGCTCATGCTCTGTCTCTCTCAACATAAATAAGTAAATAAAAATTTAAAAATAAATAAAAAGAGATACTTAAGAGACCTCATTCTTATGGTGAATTACCAAATACTTTCCTCTGAGATCATAAACAAAATAGGATGCCCTCTTTACTTCTACTGATCATTGTAATGAGGGTCTTGGGCACCATAATAAGTCAAGAAAATAAAAGGGATAAGAAATAAAGGAGTCATTATTCATAGATGACATAATTTCACATAAAGAAAATCCAAAAGAATCTACAAAGTATTAGAATTAATTAGTGAATTTGGCAAGGTCTTTGTTTACAAGGTTGGTACACAACTCAATTGTATTACTATTTACCATCAACAAAGAAAAAGATAAATTTTTAAAAATCTACTGAAAACATCAAGTACTTCAGAATAAATTTACTGAGAGATATGTAAGCCTTCTTTGTCGACAACGACATGACATTGAGGGAAATTAAAGATAATTGAAAACAACTACTTAACAAATACTTTTATATTCTATGCCATACACTCTGGCAGGCTGAGGACAGAGCATTAAGTAAAAATAAGACACAGTCCCTGTGTTCTCGAACTTGCAGTCTGGTGGGGTGACCAATACCCGTTGGCGAGCCATGCATATTAATGTAATATTGCAAATGTGGGAAGGGTTACAGGGAAAGGTTCATAGCATTGTGAGAGCTTTAGAGATAGGATTTGACCTGATCAAAAAACCAGGGAAGGGGTCTTCAAGTGCATTGCGAACAAAACGAACAATATATTCAAAGACTTTATGTAAACAACAGATATGAACCCTAATTGAGTCAACCATTCTTGGTATGGACGGCTAGTTAGGTCATGTGGTAGACTTTCTGCTGAAGAGGCTGCAAAGTCTCCCTTCCCTTGGGTAGTACCCTACTGTATGGACTCTGGGGTAGGCCATGTGGCTTACTTTGGTCAATGCAATTATAGCAAATGTTGATTCAAGTGGACACTTAAAAATACTGTACGCTGGGGCCTTCTCTCTCTTGCTGCACTTAGAACCCTGGGAACACCATGTGAACGAGTTCAGGCTAACCTGCCAGGGGAAAAGAGACACGCGGAGCATAGACCAGCAGTCCCAGCTGACCATTCAGCCTGCTGACAACCAGACATGTGAGGGGACCATTCTAGACCATCAGCTGCAAGCTGAAACATTGGCACACATGAGAGAGCCAAACAGAGATCAGCCAAGTCAGCTGAGACCGGAAAAGCGACCTGGCCAACTCAGAATCATGAGCTAAATAGAATGGTTATTGTTTTATGCCACCACGATTTGGAGTAGGTGCTGGGCAGCAAAAGCTAATGGATACAGGTTAACTGCAGTTTTTTGGTCTTATGAATGGTGCTTTAGGAAATGCCTTTGCATTTACATCTTGGTGCACCTGGCACATAGCAAGGTCCTCGTAATTGGTACTTTTACTGTTATCAAGATGATTTAGGGGGCGCCTGGTGACTCAGTTGGTTAAGCATCTGACTCTTGATTTCAGCTCAGGTCATGATCTCATGGTTTGTGAGATCGAGCCCCAAGTCATGTTCTGTGATGACAGTATGGTGCCTGCTTGGGATTCTCTCTCTCCCTCTCTCTCTGCCCCTTCTGTCACCTGTTCTCTCATCCTCTCTCTCTCTCTGTCTGGTCCCCCCTCTCTCTCTCAAAATAAATAATTAAACATAAAAATAAAGGTGAATTTGGGGCATCTGTGTAGCTCAGTTAGTTATGCGTCTGACTCTTGATTTCAGCTAAGGTCTTGATCTCACACTTCATGAGTTCAAGTCCCATGTTGGACCCGCACTGACAGTGCACAGCATGCTTGGGATTCTCTGTCTCTCTCTCTCTCTCTGCCCCTCCCTCACTTGTGCACTCTCTCTCTCTCTTAAAAATAAACGTAAAAAAAAAAAAGGTGAATTAGGAAGTTGCCCAGATGAGGAAACCAAAATACCAAACTGTTGCATGGGGAACAGTTATTTGGGATTAGTAGCCAGGCCTTCAAATCCCAACTCAACACTCATTCAAACCCATCACTGTCTTATCTTGCTCGTGAAGAAAAGCAGCACATATTTCAGTCAAAAATCAAAGAAGTTCAAATTCAGTTTGTGGGGTGACAACCAGTCTACACTTCTAAAATACCTGTACCTTTTAATTCTGTCGAGCTCAGATTGGTTGAGCTTGTTAGGTTTTAAGGAAGAGTGTTCCAACAAGAAAGACCGCTGGGAGGGCTGATTCCGCTCTGAACAGAAAAATACTGCTGACCCCTGGGAAGGAAACACAGCAGACAAACATTTTCCCTGACCTGATTGGTCTGAGAGTAGCCACAAATCACGAAGGGTTAAACAAAGATTGTAAACTTTCGTCAGCGGGGAGTGGTAAAGTTTATTTTTTTTAATCCAGTCTGGAGAATTACAAAAATATTATTTTCCTGGAACTTGGAAGGAGAGTTCAGCAGACAATATGAATTTCAGGAAAATATTTTCGCCATTAATTATGTCATAAGCAAAAGAGTAAAATAAACTGTTTATTATCACATATAAAATGCTTTTGATCAGTCAACTGAAAAACTAATTTCATTTTCTCATTACCCTGCCTCAGGCATTCTTTAACGTCAATTTTTATTATAGCAAAGGCAAGGAAATTAAAATGATCAGTTATGGTGCAGAGAGAAACATTTGCTTCACAATTTTAAAAGTAAAAATAATAGAGCACTGAACCTCTTTATCATTCGTAATAATCACAACTCATCTGGTAAGGGAAGAATTCTACTTCAGGGGTATCATCACCACCACAACCCTCACCTTGAGTCCTGAGAACCGTTAGGGTTGGTCAGCACTGGGAGAGATGCTGGAACCCGATTCACGTATCTAGCAGAGACCGGGTTGAATTTCCAGCCCAAATGGCTCAAAGTTCCACAGATGGACTAGGCAAGAGGGGGCTCTATTTCCACCCAGAGAAGCTAAAAAAGAAAGTTATGAGGAGGATTAAGGAAGTATGAGCTTGGTCTCCATCTTTTGGTCCAAAAGTTGGTATTATGGAAACAGAAATGATCTTATAAAACCACACAGTTAAGGGGTGCCTGGGTGGCTCAGTTGGTTAAACGTCCAAGTTCAGTTCAGGTCACGATCTCACAGTTCACGAGTTAGAGCCCTGCGTCGGGCTCTGTGCTGACAGCTCTGAGCCTGGAGCATCCTGTGTCTCCTTCTCTCTGTCCCTCGGCCTCTCACATTCTGTCTTTCTCTCTCAAAAATAAATAAACATTAAAAAAAATTTTTTTAAACACAAATAGTTAGGAGACATGTTTTCTGTGGTTTTTTTTAAGTTTATTTATTTATTTTTGAGAGAAAGAGAAAGAGTATGTGTGTATGAGTGGGGGAGGGGCAGATGGAGAAGGAGCCAGAGAATCCCAAGCAGGTTCCATGTTTCCCGAGCACAGTGCCAAGTGGAGCTCAATCCCAAGAACCATGAAATCATGACCTGAGCTGAAATCAAGAGTCAGATGCTCAACGAACTGATCCACCCAGGTGCCACAGGGAGACATCTTTCCTAAACTTGGTCCTGTCCCTCATAAACTGAGCACAGCATTATAAAGCATTAAAAAGGCTATGCGTGTGAGGAGGAGCCACGATGGCGGAAGAGCATGGAAGTTTTTTTGCATCTCGCATCCATGAAATACAGCCAGACCAACACTAAACCATCCTGCACACCTAGAAAACTGACTTGAGGATTAACAGAAAAATCTGCACAACCTGAACCACAGGACTCAGCAGGTACACGGCGCAGAGAGGTAAACTGGGGGAGAGAGAAGGCACAGAGGGCAGGGATCTGTTTTTGCACCCAGAGAGAGGATGGACGGAGATGGGGTGGGGGGAGAATATGGGAACCCCCCCCCGCCAAAAGCAGCTGGAGAGAAAGTGGAAAAGTGGAAACGGCTGCCGGGACTGAACTAAAAAGGGAGAAAGGAGAGGGGTTAAATTCCATTAAGACTATAAACAGGGGGAGTGCAGAGGCTGAAACTCTGCAGCTCAATACCTGGTGATGCTCTGGTGGGAAGGGCGAATCCCCAGGAGCAGAGTGGAGTCCAGGGTTCTTCAGGCCACATGGGGAGAGGCAGTTCACCTGCTGGGAGGATACCTGGTAGAGGCTGTGTGGGTCTCCCAAAGGCAAGGCCCCAATGGACCCAGGAGAATGACCACATTCGCTGGTGCTGGAACAAGGTCATTAAGGGTGATGCCTGGAGCCAGATGTGTGTTGTGATTTTCCATAATCCTTGAAACGCTGCTGCTACACTACCTCGCGAACTTTTTCTGGAGCAGGCTGGCACCCGGTCACAGTCTCTGGGCTTCAGCAGCAGCAGGGACCCGCAAACGTTCCTGGGTGCGGCCGGCACCTGACCATTGCTCGGCAAGACCCTCCACAGAGGGGTGGGACGGGTCAAAGCTGTTGTCCTTCAGAAGTAAGAGGTAGGGAAAAACAGCCGTATCGGAGACAAAACTCAGGAGGGAGGTGCTACCTGGGACTTGGTCACGGACTGTGTAAAAGCAGGAAGTGGATGGAAGCCGAAGACAAAGGACGGGTGCACGATCGCTGATCAGGGAGAACAGAGTTCCGGATACTAGAGACCCAGTAGATGGATGACGCCATCTTCACCGATCCCGCGCATACGCAGACGCACCTACAAGCGCGGCAACAATCCACCCCAGTAGGCTAGCAGCGCCATCTAGTGGAGAGCGGAGCCGTTACACTAAGCCCCGCCGAACGAGGCCAACCTTGCTCTTCAGGAACACAAGTCTCTCCACCTGCTTAGTTTATGGACTATAAAGCGCTTCATAGTTTGACTTCTAGGGGAAAACAAAGTAATTTCAGTCATATTTCAGTCTATTCGCCAGTTCATCTATTCCATTTTCTTTCTTTCTTTCTTTTACTTTTTTCTTTCATCTCTTTTTCATTTCTTTTCTTTTTCTTGAATACAGAAAGAGAAAAAATTCATTTTTATTTTCAATTTTTATTAGAATTTTTTTCTACTATGTTTTTTACTTTTGTATAATTTTTTCAAATTCTATTTTACTTCCATCATTTCATTTGAGTCTACTTCAGTGTATTCATTTTTTTTTCAAATTTTCAAGTGATTTCCTTTTTCTTTTTTTTTCTTTCCCCTTTTTTCTTTACTCTATCAAGCCCCTTCCAATACCCAGACCAAAACACACCTAGGATCTAGCATCACTTGTTCAATTCTTTTTGCGTGTGTTTGTTTTTAATTTTTTAATTTTAATATTTTTTTAGTTTTAATATTTTTTAATTTTAATTTTTTAACCTCATTAATTCCTTTTCTCCCTTCAAAATGACAAAATGAAAGAATTCACCCCAAAAGAAAGAACAGGAAGAAACAACAGCCAGGGACTTAACCAACACAGATACAAGCAAGATGTCTGAACTGGTATTTAGAATCACGATAATAAGAATACTAGGTGGAGTCAAAAATAGATTAGAATCCCTTTCTGCAGAGATAAAAGAAGTAAAAGCTAGTCAGGATGAAATAAAAAATGTTATAACTGAGCTGCAATTTCAAAGGGATGCCACGCTGGCAAGGATGGATGAGGCAGAACAGAGAATAAGCAATATAGAGGACAAACTTATGGAGACTAATGAAGCAGAAAAAAAAGGAGAGATTAAGGTAAAAGAGCACGATTTAAGATTTAGAGAAATCAGTGACTCATTAAAAAGGAACAATATCAGAATCATAGGGTCCCAGAAGAGGAAGAGAGAGAAATAAGGGTAGAAGGATTATGTGAGCAAATCATAGTAGAAAACTTTCCTAACCTGGGGAAAGATACAGACATCAAAATTCAGGAAGCACAGAAGACTCCAAATAGATTCAACAAAAACCGACCATCAACAAGGCATATCATAGTCAAATTCACAAAATACTCAAGCAAGGAAGGAATCATGAAAGCAGCAAGGGAAAAAAAGTCCTTAACCTACAATGGAAGACAGATCAGGTTTGCAGCAGACCTATCCACAGAAACTTGGCAGGTCAGAAAGGAGTGGCAGGATATATTCAATGTGCTGAATCAGAAAAATGTGCAGCCAAGAATTCTTTATCCAGCAAGGCTGTCATTCAAAATAGAAGGAGAGATAAAAAGTTTTCCAGACAAACAAAAATTAGAGGAGTATGTGACCACTAAACCAGCCCTGCAAGAAATTTTAAGGGGGACTCTCTTAGGGGAGAAAAGATAAATAAATAGATAAATAAATACCCAAAGAGACAAAGACTAGAACGGACCAGAGAACACCACCAGAAACTCCAACTCTACAAGTAACATAATGGCAATAAATTCATATCTTTCAGTACTCAATCTAAATGTCAATGGACTAAATGCTCCAATCAAAAGACACAGGGTAACAGAATGAATAAGAAAACAAGATCCATCTATATGCTGTTTACAAGAGACCTACTTAAAAAATTTTTTTTAGTGTTTATTTATTTTTGACAGAGAGAGAGAGAAACAGAGCATGAGTGGGGGAGGGGCAGAGCGAGAGGGAGACACAGAATCTGAAACAGGCTCCAGGCTCGAACTGTCAGCACAGAGCCCAATGCGGAGCTTGAACACATAGACGGCGAGATCATGACCTGAGCTGAATGAAGTCAGATGCTCAACCGACTGAGCCACCCAGACGCACCACAAGGACCCACTTTAGACCTAAAGACACCTTCAGATTGAAAGCAAGGGGATGGAGAACCATCTATCATGCTAATGGTCACCAAATGAAAGCCAGAGTAGCCATACATATATCAGACAATCTAGACTTTAAAATAAAGACTGTATCAAGAGATGAAGAAAGGCATTATATCATAATTAAGGGGTCTATACACCAAGAAGACCTAACAATTATAAACATTTATGTACCAAATGTGGAAGAACCCAAATATATAAATCAATTAACCACAAACATAAAGAAACTCAGTAGTAATACCATAATAGTGGGGGACTTCAACACCCCACTCACAGCAATGGACAGATAATCTAATCAAAAAATAAACAAGTAAACAATGGCTTTGAATGACACACTGGACAAAATGGACTTAACAGATATATTCAGAACATTTCATCCTCAAGCAGTGGAATATACATTCTTCTCCAGGGCACATGGAACGTTCTCCAGAATAAATCACATACTGGGACACAAATCAGCCCTCAACAAGTACAAAAATATCAAGATCATACCGTGCATATTTTCAGATCACAACGCTATGAAACTCGAAATCAACCACAAGAACTAATTTGGAAAGTTAACAAATAGTTGGAGACTAAAGAACATCCTACTAAAGAATGAATGGGCTAACCAAGAAGTTAAAGAGGAAATTAAAAAGTTCATGAAAGCCAATGAAAATGATAACAACACAACCCAAAACCTCTGGGACGCAGGGAAGGCAGTGATAAGAGGAAAGTATATAGCAATTCAGGCCTTCCTAAAGAAGGAAGAAAGATCTCAGGTACACAACCTAACCTTATGCCTTAAAGAGCTGGAAAAAGAACAGCAAATAAAACCCCAAACCAGCAGAAGACAAGAAATAATAAAGATTAGAGCAGAAATTAATGCTATCGAAACAAAAAAAAAAAAAAAAGAAAGAAAAGAAAAAACAGTAGAACAGAGCAATGAAACCACAAGCTGGTTCTTTGAAATAATTAACAAAATTGACAAACCACTAGCCAGTTTGATCAAAAAGAAAAAGGAAAAGACCCAAATAAATAAAATCAAGAATGAAAGAGGAGAGATCACAACCAACACAGCAGAAATAAAAGCAATAATAAGAGAATATTATGAGCAATTATATGCCAATAAAATGGGCAATCTGGAGGAAATGGACAAATTCCTAGAAACATATACATTACCGAAACTGAAACAGGAAGAGATAGAAAATTTGAACAGACCCATAAGCAGTAAAGAAATCGAATTAGTAATCAAAAATCTCCCAAGAAACGAGAGTCCAGGGCCAGATGGCTTTCGAGGGGAATCCTACCAAACATTTAAGGAAGAGTTAACACCTATTCTCTTGAACCTCTTCCAAAAAATAGAAATGGAAGGAAATCTTCAAAACTCTTTCTATGAGGCCAGCATTACCTTGATTCCAAAACCAGACAGAGACCCCACTAAAAAAAAGTACTACAGGCCAATTTCCCTGATGAACATGAATGCAAAAATCCTCAACAAGATATTAACCAATGGGATCCAAGAATACATTAAAAAAATTATTCACCACGACCAAGTGAGATTTATACTTGGGATGCAGGGTTGGTTCAATATACACAAAACAATCAATGTGATTCATCACATCAATAAAAGAAAGGATAAGAAACATATGATCCTCTCAATAGATGCCGAGAAAGCATTTGACAAAATACAGCATCCTTTCTTGATAAAAACCCTCAAGAAAGTAGGGATAGAAGGATCATACCTCAAGATCATTAAAGCCATATACAAAAGACCCAATGCTAATATCACCCTCAATGGGGAAAAACTCAGAGCTTTCTCCCTAAGGTCAGGAACAAGACAGGGATGTCCGCTCTCACCACTGTTATTCAACATAGTATTGGAAGTCTTCACCTCTGCAATCAAACACAAAGAAATAAAAGGCATCCAAATAGGCCAGGAGGAGGTCAAACTTTCACTCTTCGCAGATGACATGATACTCTATATGGAAAACCCAAAAGATTCCACCAAAAAACTGTTAGAACTGATTCATGAATTCTGCAAAGTTGCAGGATATAAAATCAATGCACAGGAATCGGTTGCATTCCTATACACCAACAATGAAGCAACAGAAAGAGAAATCAAGGAATCGATCCCATTTACAATTGCACCAAAAAACATAAAATCCCTAGGAATAAATCTAAGCAAAGAGGTGAAAAATCTGTACACTGAAAACTATAGAAAGCTTATGAAAGAAATTGAAGAAGACACAAAAAAATGGAAAAAGATTCCATGTTCCTGGATAGGAAGAACAAATATTGTTAAACTGTTGATACTACCTAAAGCAATCTACATATTCAATGCAATCCCTATCAAAATAACACTAGCATTCTTCACAGAGTTAGAACAAATAATCCTAAAATTTGTGTGGAACCAGAAAAAACCCCGAATAACCAAAGCAATCTTGAAAAAGTAAACCAAAGCAGGAGGCATCACAGTCCCAGACTTCAAGTTGTATTACAAAGCTGTAATCATCACGACAGTATGGTACTGGCACAAAAACAGACACTCAGAGCAATGGAACAGAATAGAGAACCCAGAAATGGACCCACAAAGCTATGGCCAACTAATCTTTGACAAAGCAGGAAAGAATATCCAATGGAATAAAGACAGTCTCTTCAGCAAGTGGTGCTGGGAAAACTGGACTGTGACATGCAGAAGAATGAACCTGGACCACTCTCTTACACCAGACACAAAAATAAACTCAAAATGGATGAAAGACTTAAATGTAAGACAGGAAGCCATCAAAATTCTCGAGGAGAAAGCGGGCAAAAATCTCTTTGACCTTGGCCGCAGCAACTTCTTACTCAATACGTCTCCAGAGGCAAGGGAAACAAAAGCAAAAATGAACTACTGGGACCTCATCAAAATAAAAAATCTTCTCTAC
This sequence comes from Prionailurus bengalensis, assembly GCF_016509475.1. Taxonomy (NCBI): domain Eukaryota; kingdom Metazoa; phylum Chordata; class Mammalia; order Carnivora; family Felidae; genus Prionailurus; species Prionailurus bengalensis. The sequence continues at coordinate 30,646,715 of NC_057352.1, forward strand.
AGTGAAGGAAACAATCAGCAAAACTAAAAAGCAATCAATGGAGTGGGAGAAGATATTTGCAAACAACATATCAGATAAAGGGTTAGTATCCAAAATCTATAAAGAACTTATCAAACTTAACACCCAAAAAACAAATAATCCCATGAAGAAATGGGCAAAAGACATGAATAGACACTTCTCCAAAGAAGACATCCAGATGGCCAACAGACACATGAAAACATGCTCAACATCACTCATCATCAGGGAAATACAAATCAAAACCACAATGAGATACCACCCTACACCTGTCAGAATGGCCAGCATTAACAACTCGGGCAACAACAGATGTTGGCAAGGATGCAGAGAAAGAGGATCTCTTTTGCATTGCTGGTGGGAATGCAAACTGGTGCAGCCTCTCTGGAAAACAGTATGGAGGTTCCTCAAAAAATTTAAAACAGCACTACCCTACGAGCCAGCAATTGCACTACTAGGCATTTATCCAAGGGATACCGGTATGCTGTTTCGAAGGACATATGCACCCCAATGTTTATAGCGGCACTATCAACAATAGCCAAAGTATGGAAAGAGCCCAAATGTCCATCGATGGATGAATGGATAAAGAAGATGTGGTATATATATATATATATATACACACAAAGGAGTATTGCTCAGCAATCAAAAATAATGAAACCTTGCCATTTGCAATTATGTGGATGGAACTGGAGGGTATTATGCTAAGTGAAATTAGCCAGTCAGAGAAAGACAAATATCATATGACTCCACTCATATGAGGACTTTAAGACATAGAACAGATGAACATAAGGGAAGGGAAGCAAAAATAATATAAAAACAGGGAAGGGGACAAAACAGAAGAGACTTTTAAGTATGGAGAACAGAGGGTTACTGGAGGGTTTGTGGGAGGGGGACTAGGCTAAATGGGTAAGGGTATTAAGGAATCTACTCCTGAAATCATTGTTGCACTATATGCTAACTAATTTGGATGTAAATTAAAAAAATAAAATTAAAAAAAATAGTGAGTGTATCTAAAGTGTTGAATGAGTTGGCAGCAGGCATCCATAGGAAACATTATTTGTTCGTGTTGGATTGCTGGCTTGAGTGACTGTCTAGAAATTAGAAACTTTCTCTACTCATTTATTTATTTACTAATAAATATTGTGTACAGTCAAGTACATACCCATCTTCCAGATGTGGTAGGGGTTTAACATTTTATCATATTTGCTGCGGAGTAATTTTTTTAAGAACCAAAATCTTAAAATTATAATTAAAGCTCCCTTTGTATTCAGCCTAATTACATTTCTCTTTCTCTCTCTCTCTCTCTCAAAAAAAAAATTGTATACATTTTCTATGTACACATTAAGTCATAAACATATAGATTGCATTGTTTTGTGTGTTTTTAAAACTTAAATAAATAGTATCTATTGTATATATTTTTAAAAAGGCTATGCATGTGAAAGCACTTTGTAAAATAATAATCAATGTCCATTTTACAATGGCTGTTAAACTAACAATGTCCTGGCCAGGGGGAACCTAGCACTTGGTTGCTTCATCTGGAGGATCACTGGCTATGAACAGACCTCTTGTTTTTTGACCATAGGAAGAGGAAGTGATTCAAGGGTAGGGTGTTGATGGGAAGAGGAGAAATAAGGCTTGATGATGGAGTGATGTCAGAACCTCTGACCCCTTGTCAGCCTGGATGATCTGACCGAAGGCCCCGTGGAAAAAGAAAGGGGGGAGAAACTGAAAGATACTGACTCCACCACTCTTGGGTGAATGTCCTGGTCCGGAGCCTAGAGCCCAAGGTTGTCAAAGAGCCCTGTCCTCTCTGACCCACGTCTCCACACACCCAGTGTAGCACTGGCAGTCTAACGAGGCTACATTTTATGACACAGAGGTGTTGATGTAACCGTTGACAAGACAGGAAAGGCAGAAGGAAGTAGACCTGCTGTTCAGGACACATACCCTTCCCTGCTCCCCACCTTCAAGCCAGGAATGCCCTAAGAAGCTTAGGCAGAGTTCCCTCAAAGACAGAAGAGTCTTTGCTATAGCCAAACGACCTGTCCACTCTGGCTCACACACAGGCCCCGCAGGGAAGTCACTATCCTCTGAGAGTTGAATACACATCCCCATGCCTCTAGTGGTCCCAACAGAGATAAATCTTGAGCCTGTATTCTTTTTATTTTTTTATTTTTTTTAACCTTTGTTTATTATTGAGAGACAGAGAGACACAGAGCATGAGCAGGGGAGGGGCTGAGAGATGGAGAGACACAGAATCCGAAGCAGGCTCCAGGCTCCGAGCTGTCAGCACAGAGCCCGACATGGGGCTCGAACTCACAAACTGAGAGATCATGACCTGAGCCGAAGTCAGATGCTTAACCGACTGAGCCACCCAGGCACCCCGAGCCTGTATTCTTTTTTAAACAATTTTTTAATGTTTATTTTATTTTGAGAGAGAAAGAGAGAGAGAGATAAAGCATAAGCAGGGGAGGGGCAGAGAGAGAGAGAGACAGGGAATCCCAAGCCGTCTCTGTGCCATCGGCATAGAGCCCAGGGCAGGGCTCGAACCCATGAACGGTGATATCATGACCTGAGCTGAAATCAAGAGTCAGACACTTGACTGAGCCTCCCAGGTGCCCTTTGAGCCTGTACTCTTTAGGCGCTCTGTATGCCATGTGGGGGACAAAACAAATCCCCCAAAGACCATGCCCTCTAGGATAAGTCAATCCACTAGAGAGTCAAAACTCAGACATGAAATGACGTCAAGAGCAAACAGCAAACAGCCAATGAAAACCTCCAGTTGGGAGGGATGGGCAATGTGGAGTGGGGGAGGCGGTCTTCTCAGAGGAGGATAGCACATCCCAGTAGATGAGGCTTGTTATTGATGACAATCTCCTCTATCTCACTGTTCTCTCGCCTCAAAAATGGGTGTTGGCTGTGTTCTCGCTGTGAACAAGGAGGGACCTGCCGATGGGTGGCTACATCCAGATGTCAAACAATAAAGTCAATTAGGTGTCCTTGCCTCTTGGCTTCACTTCCTCAGCACCAGCCCTGTTGTCAGGCATATTCTCCCACGTGCCTGCTCCCAGGAGCTCCAATGTCGCATCCCTCTGGCATCAACAGCAAGAGGGCTTCTCTCTTCTGATAGTTCGGACACAAGTTCTGGAATGGAGTCTCTTTGATCCCGGATAGCCTGCCTTGAGTGAAGTGCCCCTAAGAGGCAGAACAATACAATAATTCCGACTGGCCGCGCTTGGGTCACATGACCTTTCCTGGAGCTGCGGCAGGGTGGTTCTTCAAGGAAAAAGGTAGCACAGAAGGAAAATTCAGCAGAATGCTCTGTAAGCGCCAAGACCAGGCTCACCTTCTCCAAGCTTTCACTAGGGCTTGGTTGGGAGCAGAAAGAAGATTTGAGGGCAGATTCTAGATCGCCTCATGCCTGTGGCGATCGACAGGCACACGCAGGTACGGGGCAAGTACAGGGCAACCCTGTTTTTCTCCAGCCAAGATCGCCCAGCCTGATGAAAAGGGCAATTAATCTAGCTGCCTCTTAGTAATCCACCGGCCCATTTGGTAACCATCTGTACTCATTCCACAAGGCAGCCCAAATTAAAGAGGCCTGTATTTGTGTTTTTGGAAAATGTTATGATTTTTCAAGTAAACAATAGTAACTTTACAAAGCCAGGAGATTGGTTGAAACTGCCAAGCTGTCTGGACTGGATCAAACTGGTTTGTGCTGGTATAAACGTGTGCTCCGTTCTCTCCATTTTATTATCACAAACAACAATTTCTATTTATTTTGTACAGGACCAGAACTTCTCTGTACATGTCTCACATATTATTTCATTGGATTCCCCCCCAAATCCACGCATGGAATGAGGGTGCTATTCTCGGGTCTGTTTTATGGAGGGGGCCCTGGCAACCTAAGCGATTAAGGGTTTCCAGAACTCAACTTGGTGCAGGCTCGTGAGGTTTGGAGTCCCACTCTTTGGACTGAAAATCATGTTTGTTCTGATGTAGCTTATTGTACCTTGACTCAGCTTACAACTGTAACGTCACTCACACACCCTCTGACCTCATTCTGTGCTAGCCCATTTTTTTTATTTATTTATTTAAAAAAAATTTTTTTTTCAACGTTTATTTATTTTTGGGACAGAGAGAGACAGAGCATGAACGGGGGAGGGGCAGAAAGACAGGGAGACACAAAATTGGAAACAGGCTCCAGGCTCTGAGCCATCAGCCCAGAGCCTGACGCGGGGCTCGAACTCATGGACCGCGAGATCGTGACCTGGCTGAAGTCGGACGCTTAACCGACTACGCCACCCAGGCGCCCCATAGCCCGACTATTAAAAAGAAGAAAAAATAAACGGAAGAAGCCTGATTATCCATACTTGAGATGTGTGCTATTTCTGACCTAGACAGCCAAGGCCATTATATTCCATTATATTTGATCAGCAGACTTACTGCTTCTATGGAAAAAAGCACTGTCCTAAACACCCTGGTAAGAGATGCAGGTAAGAGGAATATTACTCATCCTTAAAAAGCTTGCTGCCTAGTTGTGGATTCAGGACAAACTGGAGAAAAAAATAATACGTGTTTTTGCAAATTTTATAAAAATTATAATTCTATAATACTTTTTTAAAAGTTTGTTTGTCTGCTTGTTTATGTATGTATGTATGTATATATGTATATATGTATTCTCTCCACCCAATGTGGGGCTCAAACTCATGACCCTGGGATCAAGAGTCACATGCCCTTCCAACTGAGCCAGCCAGGCACCCCAATTAGAAATTGTATAAAAATTTAGATAGAATGATAGATAGATATACAGATAAAAGAACTTGAGACAAAATAAATGAGAAGATGACTGTCATAATCTGTGGTAAAGTACCACACAAGTTGTACAAAGGACAAATGGAGAAAGGGTTCAAAGAAAAGATGGCATCTTTAAAAACCCTCCTTGCCAAATTACACCTGTTGAGTGACAGCAAATCACTTGAAGTTCAGGGGTTTTCTAAGACCACATCAAGATTTGGGTCCTACCAAAAGCATCACACTAACTCTACTTTTTAAGCTGTTTATGAACAATTGGACTTTTGTGGGGTTTTTTTGGTAGCAATTAGTTAATGATGTAGTGGAATTGTTCTCAAATTTGGAAGTGCATGGGCTTGTCCTGTCTTTATTAGTTAATCATAAGCCTCCGGAGGACATAGAATTTGTTTTCTACCTTTTCTTCCCCTCCTCACTCCTCTTGCCTAGCAAGAGTTTGTATCCAGAGCAAAAGCTAGGTCCTATAAAACCAGTATCAAAATAAAACTAATTTAGCTAATGAGCTCTAAGTCGCCAGCTGCTTTAACCATGCAGTGTTTAGGAAAAACATTCCCTGAGAGGCTGGCCTAACTTAGAAGTAGATGGGGCCCTTAGAGCAACTGGGGACACAAGACCCCATAAATCCAGGCTACCACAAATAGCAGACGTTCATGTGTTCTCACTTGGGTTTTCCACCCAGCACAACATGAATCACCTCAAAAGACTGGGAGAGGTGAGTAACTTGTTGACCAGTTAAGGTTGGGGATATCTCTCAGTGGACTCCCCCCCCCCCACCAGTGACCTTTCCTTCATGGTCATTTGAACCAAGAAGGGACCTAGTTTCCGTGGACAGGCAATTCAAGACAGAATCGAACACCAAAGAATATGGAAAGATGCGCCTGAGTGGAAATTAGCACACGGGATAAAGGAAATCTTTGGAATCATTTTATTAAATCCATGCTTCAAACCTGTAGTTTTCTCTCCTCCTCTACCCTGTTAAAATGCTTCCACTTGTGCTTGTATGATCTGTACCGAAACTGCCTTAATAAATTATTTCTCTTCCGAGCAATGAGTTGATCCAGCCTTGTTTGGTACATCTGTTATAACACATCACAGCCTCCCATAATTGCTCTTTTATTCAATTCTACACATTCTGATTAGCTGTGTCTGTTCCAGAGCACTAGGAATATGCTGAGTGTCCTTCATTCAAAAAGAGTTCTTCAGAACAGTATGAAGTGAAATTAAAGTAATTATTAAGTCATAGAAACTAAACACGGTTCCATAATCAGCAGAAGCGTTCGCAAATAGCTAGCACGCCACAGTAAAGGTTCAAAGCTTCTTGCTGAAAATAATTCCTAGGATCTGGTTCTTGGTAATGGCACGCCCTGAGCAAAGTGGGAGGGAGCAGGGTTGGGGCCTGCTTTCAGATGTGGAAGGACCCCCCCCCCCCCAAACGCTAGGAAGAAGGAAATGGAGCCTCCCTTTAATGACCTTAAATTCCATCCGCGAGCATCTGGCACCACAGAACATTCTTTGGAGGAATACATTTTGGGGTGGTACTACGTGCACAAGCTGAATGAATAATGTCTTTCGATAAGCATTTTTTCAATAAACTTTTTTATTTTAAGGTAATTGTAGATTAACAAGCAATTGTAAGAAATACCAGAGGGATCATGTATATCTTTTTTTTTAAATGTTTATTTGTTTTTCAGAGGGAGAGAGGACAGAGTGTGAGAGGGGGAGGGGCAAAGAGAGAGAGGGAGCCACAGAATCTGAAGCAGGCTCCTGGCTCTGAGCTGTCAGCACAGAGTTCGTGGTGGGGGCTCAGACCCACAAATCCTGAGCTCATGACCTGAGCTGAAGTCGGATCATGACCTGAGCTGAAGTCGGAGGCTTAACTGATTGAGCCACCCAGGCACCCCTGGAGAGCATGTATACCTCTTATCCAGTGTTTTTCAATGATAATATCTTACAAAACTGTAGCATACTTTCGCAACTAGGATGTTGCCGTGGATGGAATAGATCAGATTTTTTTACGCTGAAATCTACTTGGACAAGGAAAATGTTCCTCCTAACATCAATAAAGTTTTGTAGATCAAAACGACAACAACAACAACAACAAAGAAACAAAAACAACCGCAAGGAACTAGGAAAGAAGCAATCTCAGAGAAGGGCTGCCTGTGATCCTGTGGCTGGAGAGGCTTGCCTTCTTTAGCTCATCTATTTAGCCCTCATGAATATTCCGTGAGCCGAGAAGCTTTTAGTGGAGAAAAGACAATTAAATTCAAGCTTTTCCACCATTGTATCTCTTGCACCGGAGTGAGTAATAGGGCATAGGGCAATAGACTGAAATTAGATTGTAGCAGAACATGGGTACTGACCTTTTCTCGGAGCAGATCTATTTACTTTATGTTGCAGTTCAACTTGTAGGAACTGATGTACTCCTCGCTGGAGGAAAGGTTAAAAAACACGTGCATCTTAATTCATCTGGATTTCTACCCTGCTCGAGTCTTCTGCTTACTATCCACACCGGCATGCATTGGCTTCAAGAACACTGGGGAGGCAAAAACTCGTGAGAAGTTAGTCATACATTGGCTCTTCCCTCATGGAGCGCACTGGTCCGCCAAGTGTGGTCTTGGGCTGCAGTGTTAGTGTGACCTGGGCTCTTGTTTGAGAAATGCAAGTTGTGGGGCTGTCTGCCAAACCTCGTGAGTCAGAAGCTGGGTAGTCCAACAAGCCCTACGAGTGAATCTGAGGCACACGAATGTTTGAGAACCGCGTGCGTGCACCCGCGCCCGCGAACCCACCTCCGGCTGCTTTTAACATGCAGCCGCTGATGTAGTTCATTGTTTCCTAAAACGTGGAATGCAACAGATAGCACTGGTGACGCACAGATATTAAGTGGTGGATGACTCACTTTGGGTGGTCTGGGGAATGTGATTTTAAATGGCACTGGCATGCGATTTTAAATCATACTGAATCTGTTTAGGGAGGAAGTTAGTCCTTTTCAACCCTTCTCACTACTCAAGAAGATTCAGGTTAGTACTAATAGACTCTCTACCATCCCTCTACTGCGTGATAATCTCCCTTTTAAATAAAGACCGATCAGGAGCCAAGCTTGGAACCTTTAGCATTCAACAGCAGCAAGATCGAACATGATTAGTATCATTACATTTTATCTGGGTTTTCCTTCTAGGTTGCTTTCTATTTATCTGAAGTGATACCAGTTTTCATCCTATGACGGTGCTATAAATTTTCTTTTTAATTATTTTTTTTCTGAAAAGAAAGTAAACCAATTTAAAAAGAAATATGAAGTAAATCATTCAAATAATCGAGTACATGATGGGCTGGGAGGAGGGCACTTGGGATGAGCAGTGGGTGCCGTATGGAAACCAATTTGACAATAGATTATATTTTAAACACAAAAAAACAAATAATAGAGTACAAATGAGTCCTAGGAACTCACAGGCCGGGGCGGGAAGGCAATTTCCAGGGCAGTACTCAGTCAGTATAGATTAAGCTTAATTTCCAACACCAGCTCACTCTGTATCTGCAAGCCTTGACCTTCAGAAAAATGACCCGAAGCCTGAGACATCTGCCATCAGTAAAGAAAAATTCCATTCCGGTTACTACACAATTTACAAAGATAGAAAAGTGACTCATACATTTCAGAATGATTTCTAATCACAACATTTGAAATCAAAAGTGATCTGAATTACTCAAAAATTAAAATATCACAAATAGTCCCTTACTCAAAATTCAGATTAATTGAATTTGGGTTGGTTGTGGGGGAAAAAAAAACCTTACATTTCCTAATGTTTATAAAAGTAACAAGTTTTCTATTATAACATTTGAGGGGAAAAAAAAACAGAAAGAAAAAAAAATTCACACCATCCATACTTGTGTCCCTACAAGGGACTTACTAAGACTTTGGTTAATTTCCTTCTAATCTTTTTTCTCCATGAGATTGTGGTACCAATATATATACAATCCTGTGTGTGATAGTGAAGCTTTTTCTTTTGTATTTTAAGGAGGATTTTATTGTGTGGATAATAGAGGAATAAATAAATGACTTATAATTAGGGTTTCTATGTCTATATTTTCAGTATAAAAGTGGATCTTAGGTTGCTGCTTGCTGCAAATAACAGAAAGCCCAACTCGAATTGGCCAAGATAATAAAGATATTTATCATGCCGCACAACAGAAAACCCAAAGTAGAGTATACTGCAGAATTTTGGCCAGCCTGACAATGACATCAAACATCTAGGTTCTTACATCATCCTGGAATGGGCTTCACCCTCTTCCTTTCCAGGAAAAAAAGAACATTTTCTGCATAAAATTCCTCCAATAGATGTTTCACCTCTCAGGAGATGAGTTGGATCCCATGCCCACCTCTGACCCAGTCCCTGGACAAGGAAAAGGGCTTACCCTGGCTGGCTTACACCAAGATTCTCGAGAAGAAGGTGTGTTGGTTAGCCAACTGCCTTTCTCTCCAAAAAAGGAAAACAGGTAGGGAGGTCTTTTTAGTAGGCTGACTTAGCAAGAGGTGTGTGCAATGTTTATAGAAGATATTTAACATCTCTCAATGGCTAGTTGCTTTCATGTACTGTATGAAATCTAGCTCTAGATAACTTCTAGTCCCTCTATGTTGTGGTCCACTCTGCTGCTCTAGCTTTATTTACAGACCATTCTAATCAGTCTGTATTCTCCCTTCTTCCATGAACATGGTATTTTCCCATCTGATTATGTCCTTCTTTTTTTTCTTTTTAGCTTATTTATTTATGAGAGAGAGGGAGAGGGAGGGAGGGAGGGGCAGAGAGAGGCAAAGAGAGGATCCCAAGCAGGCTCTGCTCTGTCAGAAACAGAGCCTGATGTGGGGCTCGATCTCTCTAACTGTGAAAACATGACCTGAGCCAAAATCAAGAGTTGGCTCAACCGACTGAGCCACCCAGGCGCCCCTGATGATGTCCCATTAACCAGGGTTTACTTCAACTCCCACTCCATAACCAACCTCTATATTTTTTCATAATTATAGAACATTCTTTGAACAGCATTTCCTCCATGTACCTGTTGGTTTACCTCTTAACAGCCATGTCTTACATTTGTCTATCTAACACCTATTCCTCCAGACATCTTGCTTATGGCACCCCAAATTTCAATGACGAAATACCCCTCCCACTTGCCATCCACATTCCCCTAAGTTCTGGTTAACAAGGCCAGACAGCCACAATGACTATTTCAAGGATGGACGGACATATGACCCAATCAGAGTCCATTGGGCTCAATTCTAGAACTTCCTGCCAAACAGGAAGAATTTGGTTTTTGTTGGATTGCTGATGAGATTTAAATCTGAAAATCCTGGCAGACATCTTGCTACCAAAGACACAGCCTTCCTGGGAATGAAGCCAACATAACGTAAAGCAGAGACAAACCAAGAGACAGAGCAGATAAGACCAAACTCAGAGAATACCACCAGACCACCTAGACCACCACTGGAAATCCAGCTATGCCTAAACACAGTGCCACCTCTGCCCCTTTGCGGTGTGAATGAAGGCATTCCCTTTTTCATTTACACCAGTTCGAATTTGATTTGGTCACTTGCAACCAAGAGAACCATGGCTAATACGGCTCCTCTATTATTCTAATTCTGTTTCTTCTTAAAGGCTCAGTGTCATCTCTTCCAAGAAGTCTTCTCCACCCGCCATAGTCTTCACTTTTTTGTCTCTTCTAAATGAGTAGCATTCAGGGGCACCTGGCTGGCTCAGTCGTTTGAGTGACAGACGCTTGATTTTGGCTCAGGTTGTGATCTCACGGTTCATGGGATTGAGCCCCATGTCAGCACAGAGCCTGCTTGGGATTCTCTCTCCCTCTCTCTCTCTCTCCCCGCCCCTCCCCCACTCATTCTCTCTCTCTCTCCCCCCCTCCCCCATTCATTCTCTCTCTCTCTCTTAAAATAAATAAACTTAAAAAAAACCCAACACATAGTATTTAAACCATAGCAATTTCATCTGCTTGTGGCCTACTGTGCCTTTTTGAAAAATGAGTTTTATAAAGTAAATGATTGTACAAAGTACAATATTGTAGGAAAAGGCTACATTTCATGGATCTTTTGTATTCACATCAAGACCTAAAACAGAGCTTAGCACATAGTAGGGACTCCTTAATTTATTGTATGACATTTCTCAAAAAAAAAAAAAAAAAAAAAGGAGAGATGTTTATTATGCAGAGGGTACTTAAGTAGGTCCCAAGATGCTATTGCACTTTTCAAAGATACTGTGAGTTTCTGTCCTTTTCCTGCTGTGACCCAAAAGGACACGCCTATATCAGTCTCTGAGGGAGGTCCTTGAAAATAGAGCCCCCCAACCACTGCTGGCTTCTATGTAATTTGAAGAAACAGAGAAAAAAGATAATGGTCAAAACCTAGTTACTAAATTAATAGGAACCAAGGTGGAAGGTGAGCCATTAGTCACATGCATTTTCTAATACTGGAGCCCACATCAAAAAGAGTGAATTATCTAGTCTTGTCAGCACTAGACCAGCGAGGTTTCCCCCCCAGTGAAAGCAGAGAAATCATGCTCCTTGTGGACGGCTCACTCCCAAGAGAACTGAAGTCAGATTTGAGTCTACCTTACTCAGCTATTTCCCTTATATTTACAATCAAATATGTCATCCTAACTCCCCGAGGAAAGGATGAAGAGAAGAAAACCAGAGTTCCACATGCTTCCACCCTGAAGGAAACATCAAGCGCAAGGAAGAAGCATTCCCATCCCTCACATGTGCCCCTAGCCACTTACCTTGCTCAAACCTTAGGAGCATGTGACTGGTGGCCGCCATCAGTCTCCTCTGATACTCTTAATGATGGGAAAGAGTTCCCAAAGAGGTTTTGTGGCAATGGTCTGAGAGACTAGGTGATACCGTTGAGAGGTGGACACAATGTCACTTCACATGCAAAATTTCTCTTTCTTTTTTTTATTATCTCAGTCCTTGCTTTTTCTCCTTCAAAGTTTGCTTTCTAAATCTTTCTTTCCAATGTTTTTGGGACTATGCTGAAGTGGAATTTTATGCTTCAAGAAGAGAGTTGATGAATCATGGAAAGTGTAATTGACAAAGAATTGGCATGTTTTTCGTTCTTCTTTTTTTTTTCTGCATCAACTGAATAAGATTAGTGTCTTACATGGATTATTTTTTCAATAATAGAGAAGGCTATGTTGGCAACAAAAATTGCAAAACAGCAACATCATAAGCTTGCCTAACCATCCAGTGGAAGAGAATTTTCAACTTGAAAAATACTCTTGGTCCAGCAAACCAAGGACCTGAGTGACAATTACAACTGAAATCATTAAACATTCGCTTTTCCTTTTACTGAGAAATTGGATCTTCTAGGATTCTTAGAGGGAGAAGGCAGAAACATTAGGGGAAGACCTTACATAATAACCTTTCTGTAAAGCTTGGATGGCACAAATGATTTTGTGAGACATTCAAGTCACATGTCATTAATCAGAAATGACAGTCTTTATTCACATATATTTGACTGAAGCTGCATAATTTTAGACTCCAATAGGTCTAGATAAATGACCCTAAGTATTGTACTTTTTCAAATTGACAATGATTGATGATGGAGGGAAAGAAATGAATGCTGAAAAGGGACCCCGAAGTAAACACTGAAAATCAGTTGCACTACTTTGGGGGAAGAAAAGAGTTTGGGGATATTTTTTCTTCAAGACTTTCCTCTTTCTGAGCGTCCCTAGCTCTTTAATTTTCACTTTAATCATCTGGGCATTGCGAAACTCTCCGTGTTACGCTCAAATCTCAATGAAAAATGGAGACTGATTGAGTTATGCTTGTTCAAATAGTCAGAAAGGGAAGATAATGACTAATTACAATTCATCCACTCCATAAATTATTTCCTGGGCCTATTATGTGCCAGGTGCCATTCTACATACTTGGGCTTCAGCAGAAACTAAAATGAATATGGTTTAAGTTTTTTGGGGAGCCCACATTTTAGTGGACAGAGACAGGCAATATCCAAGTGAGCAAGTAAATAAATGGGATCATTTCAGAGAGTGCTAAGTTGCATGAAGAAAACAAAATAGAGTGATTTAATAGAAAGTGATGTGGGATGGGGATTTCATTTGATAGGTCAAGGAAGGTCTCTCTAAGGAGATGACATTTTAGCTGAATACGAGCCAGTTTTTCAAAGAGCACAATGCACAGACAGTAGTAAGTGCAAAGGCCCTGAGGCAGGGATAAGCTTAGCATGCGGGAAGAATAAAAAGTAGGCCAACATGGCCCCTTTAGTGAGTAAGAAGAGAGTGGCAGTAAATCAGAACAGAGAGGTAGTCAGTGGCCAGATTATATACAGCCTTTTAGGTCATTGTAAGGAATTGGAAGTGTTAGGCTATACAAGGTTTTAATAAAGCTGAAGGAACACTCGATTTCATTAAAATAATGAGACCAAGGCCCATGGGACCCTTATGAGCAAAGCCTTGTGCCTGATACACTGCATTTCCATTATTGTCCAATCTCCTTGCAGAGAAAAGATTATCATTGTCTTTTAAAGATAAGTTGGGGCGCCTGGGTGGCGCAGTCGGTTAAGCGTCCGACTTCAGCCAGGTCACGATCTCGCGGTCCGTGAGTTCAAGCCCCGCGTCAGGCTCTGGGCTGATGGCTCAGAGCCTGGAGCCTGTTTCCGATTCTGTGTCTCCCTCTCTCTCTGCCCCTCCCCCGTTCATGCTCTGTCTCTCTCTGTCCCAAAAATAAATAAACGTTGAAAAAAAAAATTTAAAGATAAGGACATAACACCCTCTGAGCAAGATCACAGACCTAGTAAATAATGAAGGCAAGGTTTAGACTCTAACTTCAGTGTATTTCGTTCCAGAGTCAGAAACTGCCCGCTACCCTATCCAGAGTCCTATCATCTGCATTTTCTTATTTTCCCAGAAATTAATATTAAAGGGACTAATATGAACATATACCATATTGCTGCCTTCAATGAATACATAACAATGCTTGTCAATGGTGGATATAGTGGATGGTGGGGCAATTCATAAAGTCTATGTCAAATGTTTGTGTGCAATTTTATCCTTTTTTTTTTTTTTTTTTTTGCTTAATAATTGCTTGAAGCTACTTCTTACTCCTCCTCCCTGGGGAACAGCTTTCCTAGATGATCTGAGTGAGAACCTCTGATGAGCAGGTGTTATCAAACAGGTATTTACTTTAAAAAAATTTTTTTAATGTTTATTTATTTTTGAGAGAGAGACAGAGTGCGAGCAGGGAAGGGGCAGAGAGAGAGGGAGACACAGAATCTGAAGCAGGCTCCAGGCTCTGAGCTGTCAGCACAGAGCCTGACGTGGGGCTCAAACTCACAAACTGTGAGATCATGACCTGAGCTGAAGTTGGACGCTTGACTGAGCCACCCAGGCACCCCAAGTATTTACTTTTTTATCCACTCAAAGATTTATTGAGTGGTCACTATGGTAGTTGATACTAGGGAAACAATGGTGGGTAGAACACCAAAAATTGTTCCTTATATGAAGCAATTCTATAATTCTCCTTACATTCTAATGGGGTCATTATCTATCTATGTGTCATAATATAGCCCAAATGACTTCTCCCCAAAGCTTTCCATGGTGCTTATGACCCTCCTTTGTTACCATTGTTATGAAAAAGTAAATATATCTGCTAAATATCGCAGGCAAGAAATAATAATAGGAACACCTGGGTGTCTCAGTTGGTTACGGGTCTGACTCTTGATTTTGGCTCAGGTAGGGACCTCACGGTTTCTGGGATCAAGCCCCGCATTGGGCTCCATGCTGTCAGCACAGAACCTGCTTGGGATTCTCTCTCCCCCTCTCTCTCTGCCCCTCCCCTGCTCATGCACTCTCTCTCTCTCAAAATAAATAAATAAACTTTAAAGAAGAAGAAGAAGAAAACTTTTAAAGAACACAAGTAAATTAAAGTAAAACACAGTACCAAAAATCCTTACCCGGTAGAGGCAGAATATTCGTAATACATAGCCAGACTAATTTGTAAATTTTCCAACACAGACCCGGTGAATATTTGTGAAAAGTAATAATGTGAATAATCCCTGGGTAGTATATGGAGAATAGTTTTGTGGAATGCTTCAGATAGTGAGAACATTAAGAGCCTCACACGCATAAAAATGAAGAGATTGGTGTAACACGTAAATGAGAGAAGACAGTAAAACTTTTTTAACCAGATCATTTTTCCCATTGTTGCCTCTAACTCTATTACTCATACCAGCTAACTATTACTAGCGTCATGTTTCAATGACAGAAAAATAAGAAACAAGCAAAGAAAACAATTTGCTAAGGAATAAGAAACTGGCGAGTAGGACCTACAGTTTGCTTATCCAGCACATCTTGCTTAGAGTGGAAATACTGTAAATAACAGAAATGTAGAAATGCACAATTTCCAGTAATTCCACTGCTGGGTATTTACCCAAAGAAAATGAAAACACTAATTTGAAAATATGTATGCACCCTTATGTCCACTGCAGCATTATTTTATTTTATGTTTTTTAATGTTTATTTGTGTTTGAGAAAGGGAGAGAGAGACAGAGTACGGGTGGGGGAGGGGCAGACGGAGAGGGAGACACGGAATCCCAAGCAGACTCCAGGCTGTGAGCTGTCAGCACAGAGCCTGACGCGGGCTCGAACTCACGAACCGTGAGATCATGACCTGAGCTGAAGTAGGACACTTAACCAACTGAGCCACCCAGGCACCCCCATTGCAGCATTCTTTACAAGAACTAAGACATGGAAGTAAACTAAGTGTCCATCGATAGAGGAATGGATACAGAAGGGGTGTGTGTGTGTGTGTGTGTGTGTGTGCGATGGCATATTAGCCACAGAAAAGAATGAAAACTTGCCATTCACGACTATATGAATGGTTCTAAAGTGTATCACGCTAGGTGAAATAAGTCAGGCAGAGAAAGACAGATACCACATGATTTCACTTATATGTGGAATTTAAGAAAACAAAATAAAAAAAGAAAACAAACAAACAAAAACAGAAACAGACTCATAACTACAGAGAACAAACTGGCAATTGCCAGGGAAGGGGAACAGGTGAAACAGGCAATGGGAATTAAGAGGTACAAACTTCCACTTATAAAATAAATAAGTTATGGCGATGAAAAGTACAGTATAGGGAATATAGTCAATAATATTGTAATAACTTTGTATGGGGACAGATGGTAACTACACATATCATGACAAGCACTGTGTAACATATAGAATTGTCAAATCACTATTCTGTACACCTGAAACTAATACAACATTGTAGGTCAACTATCCTTTAATGGAAAAGAAGTGCGCACTAAAAACATTCGTTCATTCACTCAGTGAATGTTTAATAAGCCTCCACTCTAGTGGACACCATAGGTTGCCTTTCAACAGGTGTTGCCTTCCCCCTTTCCTCCACCCCCCACTTCCCATGACAGAACCACAAATGCCCAGTCCCTATTTTCGCAGGTTCCCCAGCAGTTGGGCATGATCATGTGATCCAGATCTGATATGAGAGACATTAATTTTCCCTCCTTTCCTTATTTGGATATTCTCATGTGAAGACTTGATCCTTAGGTTATAATAGTCATCTTGTGAATTTGAGGTGACATGTCTGAGTGTGAAAACCAAGTGGGGGGGGGGGCACTTGGGTGGCTCAGTGGGTTAAGTGCCTGACTCTTGTTATCAGCTCAGGCCATGATCCCATGGTCATGGGATTGAGCCCTGCAGAGCCTGCTTGGGATTCTCTCTCTCTCTCTCTCTGCCCCACCTCCAAATAGATAAATAAGTAAATAAATATTAAAAAAAGAAAACCAAGAGGCTGTGGATGATGGAATAGATTCTATACGTTTTACATGCATTGTTAAATAGCTAAGCTAACATGGAACCATGGATCTCTAGACTTCTAATACATGAGAGAAGTAAATATCTTCATTTTTAAATCCGGTGTGATGGAATTTTCTCCCAGTTTCCGCTGTGATCGTTCAAACACTGTCAAGACCACCAAGATGTCAAGTCAGTCAGCTATGCCCACGACTGCCCTTGAACAGGAGGCTAAGGAACGTATACGAATAACAATGCCATTTAAATAAAGATTTTTAAAAGTTAATCATAGGTAATAAGAAATGAAATGTCCAGCTGGGTAAGTCTTGGAAGTCTTAGTAGAATAAATAGCATTTAAGCTAGAATTCTTGTTGACGCTCTGACATAATTCATGCAAGATAAACTGTAATAAGAGCCTTAAAGAAATGCAGCTCAGTGTCAAGTTGGAAAAGAAGACAAGATATATAAGGCACTCTTCAAGGCACCGTGAGACCCAGAGAGAAAAACAAGAAGACACGTTCACTGCCTTCAGGCAACTTAAAATATTTAGTGGTAGTTGTCAATGCACATCTGAAATAAGGATTAAAACATGTCAGTTTTCAAAGTAAGATTGTAAAGGGTTCTTTCCCTCAGACAGAAGATCTGAGGCGCAAGTTCAAGACTACCTGCTGGGCACCTTCCAGGAAAGGTTTGTTGGCATCTCAGTGGGTGGTTTCCTGCTTGCAGCCTTGGGCTGTGGAGCCTCAGTGAACTCTCTTTCATCCAGTGGGCTGAGCTGTAACCCGCACAGTGAGGTATGAATCTCGGTCCTGGGGGAGCCCTCTCCCAAATTTACTCCTTCCTGTATTCTTTAGAATAGCCAGTCCTCTGGTTCCAGTTAATAATTGTTTCACATTAAACCTTGCCGGGTTGAATGACTATACGAGTTCTGTCTCCTGATTAGACCCTGACTGGTACTTTTATTTTATATCCACATCCCCCATATCCTGCCTGGAGTGTCCTCTTGTTCTTGAGTGTGATAAAGGCTCCAGGAAGCACCAACTGTCAATTTTGTTCAACTAACTTTCCCAGGTTTATTTGACCATAAGACCTATTTATAGACGAGCACCTGTTACTCAAGTATCTTAAAGTACACCAGTATTCCACAGATCAGTTTGGGAAATGCTGTTCTGGGGACTCCTCACTAATCTAGTGAATGTTTCCTAAGAAGGTAAAAGTCCTCACATCCTCCAAAGGAATGAGTTTCAAGTCCATCCTTCACTGAATAAAGTGTTCGGGACACAGTATCACCAGACAGCTTCTAATAAGTGGAGACGTGAATGTGAATTGTGAACATGCAAAATCCCATAGGGAATTTTAGGTGGAAAGAAAAGAGACAAGGGAGCGATTCATTTTGTCTAGGGTGAGTATCAGGACATCAGTTTCGGAAGCAAGGACCCATGAATTCAATGAGAGGACGAAGGGATTTTGGCAGAGTTGCATCTAATGGAGTGGGAACAGGAAGGCAAAGCAGACGTATGAAATAGGATTAAGAGGTAAGAGTGTTGGTCGGGACTCATGCTACTTGGTGGCTTACGTAGAAATGGGATTTTATTGGCGTGAATAATTGTTGCAGGAACAAGTGGGTCCAGAAACCTAAACCATCTCACCAGACTCAGGTTTATTCTTTCTTTCTTTTGAGAGAGACAGTACGATTGAGGGAGGGGCAGAGAGAGGGAGACAGAGAATTCCAAGCAGACTCTATACTGTCAGTGTAGAGCCTGATGCAGGGCTTGAACTCATGAAACCATGAGATGGTGACCTGAGCAGAAACCAAGAGTCGGACGCTCAACCAACTGAGCCCCCCCAGGCGCCCCGACTCAGGTTTATTCTTGCATCTCTTGACTTCACCTTCCTCTGTCGGATGCCATTTTCACCGACGGGAGGGTCTCTCGTAGTTACTTGTGATAACGTTATGTTTGGTTCTGAGCAGGCTACGGAACAAATGGAGATTTTTCCCTTCCCTGGAGATCTAGGCTGTGACTGGGTCCCGCGCTTGTCTTGAAATCTATTCCCATGGCTCATAAGATGTGATGCTGTAACCAGCCAGGCCTGGTCCACATGTCCAACTCTGGGCCAAGAATGGAACTGGCCAGTACCCATGCCTCACAGACAAGGGAGAACCAGGATTCAGGTGCCAAGAGGCACGGATACCAGGCAAGCAAACAACTCTACAGATTGTACCTCACTCTGAATGTGGGGAAGAGTAGAAGATGGACCCCGAAATTCAGGCAAGCCCGGTCCACAGGTGAAATCATTACTTAACACATGAGACATAGGTAAGTCTTAATGAACTCTAAGGCACACATCAACCTTGTCAAACCAGCAGCCAAACCGGGGGAAGCCTCAAGCACGGATCGAAAAGGCGATCTCGCTACGCGTCGAGAAGGTTTGAAGCTTTTCAGAATTCCTGGTGTTAATTCCACTCTGGTATTTCGTGAGCAACTTTCCCTGATGACACTTTTATGGGGAGTCGGGTGGGGACTCAAAATAAAATAAGATAGCACTTCTCCCTGACAGTGGGGTCCTACAGCTGATCCTAGATACCCGAGGCGTAATGCCAAAATGCGAACGCCAAACATGGCTCCCCTTGAATGGTCTTCCTCAATTCCTCATTACCCGGGAGACAATATTAGACGAGCAAACGAAGGCTGCCACAATGCTGATGGACGCCGGTGGGGAACCGCGAACAAGATGGGAACACGCTTAATAAAACGACCAACTCTTGCTGATATATAGCCAACTAATTACCTGCCAAATATCCAGGCTGTGTTCTCCCGGCTGGAATTGAGAGCAGGCTGTCAGTGTGAGAAGGGACAAAAAGCCAGTTCAGGATTGAGAAATAAGAAGAAAGGTTTGATATACCATAGTGGACACTGTCACTCTGTATCAAATTATCTTGGGCTGCCCAGAGGACACTGTCAGGCCCAAACCGGCACTTTTGGGGAAATCTAGAGTGACTTAGAATCCCATCCACATACCAGATATTGGGGAATGGGTGGTGAAAGCGATTTGTAAGGCTTGGCTCTCAGCAACAGAGAAAAGAGAGAGTATGCCAGTATCGTAGAACTCAAGAAATAGATGTCTTTTTTGCACTTATCTCTTGCTCTGGGGCCCTAACATACACATACGTACCTCCCTCATAAAGAGAGAGCACGCACGTGGGGAAGGGGGTGGGGCAGAGACGATCTGAAGCAGGCTCCATGCTGACAGCAGAGGGCCGGATGAGGGGCTCAAACTCACGAACCGTGAGATCATGACCTGAGCCGAAGTCAGACGCTTAACTGACTGAGCCACCCAGGCGTCCCAAAAGAGATTCCTTCTTATGAAGAACATCCCTTTTGGAAACCCTCTGTTTGTTGCATTGGTGTTAAGTCGGAGAGCATGGGGTTGTAAATCTCCTTGTGCTTAAGACTAAAGTTGAGCTAGAGATCTCTAAGTAAAAAACTGGTGAAGTAACATGACCCCTAGAGTTTGATTCTTTGGCAAGAACATCCAGGTGCATTTGATAGACTCATCTTGCTTAAGCAGGCAGAAGCTGCCGACCAGTGCCTGGGAATTAAGAGACTTTGAATGAAACTAGAACTCACTAACTACGTGCTCAAGGAAAAAGCCTTTGGCTTACTGGTAGGCTGGTCCAATTCTTGTCCCAGCTGTCAAGCGGGGGATCATGGTGCTGTCCCAATTTAGCCACAGGTTTATCTCATATGTCAATGTTACATCCAAAGATGAACACTTAATTCTCACACAAAAGGGGGTATTGACCAAGAGAGCCGGGGTGTTGGCACTTTCTGAACATAAAATGAGAGAGCAAAATAAGGCATCAGACATGTACTAAGAGATCGCATAGTCTCTGAAAGCAAGAGCTACAATTCGTTCATTTGCTCAAAGGGTCGGAGTCCCTCATTTACTATGCTTTTTTTCTCTTTCCCAGGACAACTGAATGTAGGGCATACCATAGTATGGAATCTTCTTCAACAGCTAGCAGATTTGTTTCATTCGCTCATCTACTCTCACATTCATCTGTAGCTCCTTCCCTTTTCTGCCTTCAACACGTGATGCCCTTTGGCCGGTCTCTCAAGACATGGGATATTTCCAAATTAGTAATCTTTCACTGCAAGCAATAGAAACTAAGTCTGGTCAATTTAAGACAAAAGAGAATGTGTTATTTGTAGAATCAAGGGTTGCACACTCGTAAGAACTTGGAAAGGAAGAACCAACCTACCATGGAGAACTCAGAGTGGAAATTTCTAGACTTCCAAGTATTTTCCAGATCAACGTGATGAGAGGAAATCACCTAGGAGTGCTTGCTAAGACTGATTCCTGATTCAAGTCCAAATTTACCGAATCAAAATTTTTCAGGGAGTAACCCAGAATCTGCACACTTACCAGAAAAAACTGAGAAACACTGCAAAGGGCTAACATTAATTCCACTCCATTGGCCCTCAGGCTCTGCTCCAATTGGCAAGTTCCAGGAAAGGATAATCTGATTGGCTCACCCAAGGACAGGTGTCCCTGGTCCATCAGCTATGGCCAGAAGGGCTGTGTCAGAGGACCCTGTCCAACGAATCAGAGGAGGAGAAATCACCAAGAGCAGGGGAACCACCACAAAGTGGTGCCTATTACCAACATAATAAGCCAAAGCTGTGTAGAATTCATATCAGATCTTTACAATTCATTTAGAGTTCTGAAATATTATATCAGCACTTATTAAAATTATGAAACATAGCTGTACTGGAAATTTAGAGGGAATATCCCCCTGGAAAATCCAATCTGGATCAGGAGTTTGCACGAAGTGGCAAGAAGTCAAGACACAGAGCCTTACAGAGACAAGTGCAACATCTGGGACATCGCTCAAGCTGCAGAAGGCCAGTGCCTCTTCCCAACTCCTGGGCCCACACCTTGAAATGTCCTCAACCTGGAGCCCATCCCACCTGTGCTCTATGGAAAGCATCAAGACAGTGTACGAGTTTGGGAAATCCCCAACACCCCATTCTTGGCTGCCGTTGGGGTGTCACCTACCACGTCTTCTGCTCTTCTTCCCCAGCAGGCCCCGCAGAGAGTGATTTTGCCAAATGATGGCAGCTTCACAGACAGTCTTCTTTGTCCACAAGGTCTTAGTCACAGTGAACGTTCAATAGATGGTTTTGCTGCAGGCGTACTTTCAAATGCCAGAAAAAGCATCTGACAGTGTTGGATGTTTGCAGGGCTATTGTTGGGAAGATAAGCGCCGTCCCATGTTCAATCATTTATTCAACAGTCACCCAGGGAAACTAAAGAGAGGAGGCAAGTGGGCTTGGATGTTTTGGTGGGTTTTGCAGAGAAGAATTTCTCTCTTTATTTTATAGACGTCAAACCACAGACAGGGAATCTGAACAATAGCCAGGTCACATGGCCTCACTTTAAGGGATGAACTATAAGAGTTTACTCTGGGCAATGTCCTCACTTAAAAGGCAGGCTGAGAGCAACAGAGAACAAAGCCACAAAAATAATTATGTTGGCACACACCAAAGGCAAGTTTACCCTTTTCCCAGACTCCATTAGATGCTTTGTAACGCTCTGAGAGGACTTTCCTAGGCAGAAAGTATGTTACATGCACTGTTGATGCCCCCTAGAATCCATGCACTCTTCTTCTGGTAACAATTCTCTAATTTTCCATAGGAGAACAACCTGTTCCTGGTCTTACTCCGTGTACTTCTAGTGGAACTTAATCCATCCTCTCCGGGGATGAACAGGTGACTGGAGCTTAGCCAATCAGAGTAGTACATTATCATAGTCCACCGTGATTGGTTATGCTTGAACACAAGACCCAATCAGAACCAACTGAACGCAATGAGATTTTCTGCGTTGGTGGGAGAGTACGTTCTCTTTTCTGCTGGGAAGGCCAGCAGAAAGGGTATTGTAAACCAGTACTTCCAGGATTCAATGAGTGGAACCAGAGGATGAAGATAACACTGTAGACCTAAGAGAAAATGAGCCTAATGACTTGTCTGTGCTCTTGGCACCAGCTGTGCCTGAAGCCAGTTCTGTCCCTGGACTTTTCAGTTATATGAGCAAATAAATTCCCTTATTTCCCCTAAGCCAATTTGATTCGGGTTTTTAATCTCCCACAATTGAGAGTCCTAATTAAAACAGGAATGAACACAATAATGCATTTTGTTAGTTCTATTTCTTTAAAAACTATCTATTGAGCACCTGCTGTGGGGCTTCTAAAGAAGTAGAAGGCATTGTTCTTCCACCAAAAGTTGCTTAGTTGCTCAAGGAAGAGACAATGTTCATACATGCATAAGACACAGAATCACTTCTACTTAAAACAGTAAGAAGATTTAAGCCTTGTGTATCAAATGATATAGGAGAGGGTTGAGGTGATACAAAGAGAAAGATCAATGTCGTAGAAGGCAGAAGTTGGGTTTTCTCGGAGGTGAGATCAGCTGGCTCAATGTCAAGTTTGGCATTTCTTCCCTCTTAGACAGACGTGCCTGGGCCAAAGGATTTAAGCTGGAGACAACACTAAGAGTCATGGTCAACTCTGCGATCTTCTTAGGTGCCACCGGAAAATCTAACCAATTCAACTTCCCCATCTCATGTGCTCTTTGTTAAGCTGGATTTGGGGAACTATCCCAGTGCTCCAGAAGCTGGGTCAGATCAGCCCAAGTCATCTTCCCATCCCCCTGCAATAACTGTTAGGAAAGGCACAATTCTTAAACTAAAGAATTATTAATAAAGTCAGTATTGATTAAAAGTTAAGGACCCTTTTATTTAAAATCAATAACGTCTATTGATTTCACATGAAAATTATCTAAAAATCAGTCAACCAACATCTTTAACCATCCATTGTGGATTCAGTACTTTCCTTGATGGTGGGGGGCTATGAATGCTTATATGTAAGACCTTGTATTCCATGAACTACTGTATTTCCAGTAGCAAAGTACACAAAAAAGGAGATCATCACTAAGTACTTATTTGTGTATTAAATAAGGGCAATGGTTGGTTCAAGAAGAGGGGGTCAGAGGAGCACCTGGGTGGCTAGGTGGGTTAAGCGTCCAACTTCAGCTCAGGTCATGATCTTGCAGTCTGTGAGTTCGAGCCCCTCGTCAGGCTCTGTGCTGACAGCTCAGAGCCTGGAGCCTGTTTTGGATTCTGTGTCTCCTTCTCTCTCTGCCCTTCCCCCACTCATTTTCTGTCTCTCTCTGTCTCTCAAAAATGAATATTTTAAAAAATTTAAAAAAAAGAAGAGGGGGTCAGAATGTATGACAATTATAAAGGCAAGGTTTACATATCGGCAATTTTTTTCCCCACTAAGTCCAATACCAGGCCTTACAGAAGGCACACTCAATATGTAGTTATGTATTAAACAAGGTTTGCTGAAAATGTCTCAGAGTAATATCTGGAAGATACAGGTCAGGGTGTGGTGGGGAATGCCCCACCTCTACTTTAAGATTCCATCATATGGGAAAACATGCCAGAAATGTCACTGAAAGACTGATTTGATCGGTTCGGCTGGACTTCCAAAGCCTTCTGTATGTTCACAGTGAATGAAAGATGGTTTTGGAGATGCCGAGTTCCTGTGTGTTGGGCCCTGAAATTTTCTTTCTAACCTTCCCAACCCGCCCCACCCATTAAAAACCAGTCGGGGCAGGGATTGGACACATAACTGTAACATAATTACTTCTGGTGAAGGAAGTCAAAAGTCTTTAGGGCAAGTGATTTTGCCTAGCTGTGTGTATTTCCCTGGGTCATCTTACTCTCTCCCTCACTATATTCCATCCAAGACCTGAAATACCATTATCCTCTCAGCACAGCATCCTAGCATATTTTGGAAAGTCCTTTGCCCAGGAATGGCTTGGATGGAGTGACAATATGTATGTTCAGTCTACTTTTTCATGTGCCCGACATTCTGTCACAGCCCTCACCACACTATTTGGTACATTTGTCCATAATTGCCTGGATCTTCTTGCTTCTGCCCGTGCCACCCTATAGTTTGTTCTCAACCCAGCAGTCAGAATGATCTGCTTCGGTAGAAGTCAGATTGTGTCATTCTCCTGCTCAAAATTCTCGCTGTCTTTCTCACTTAGAGTAAAAGCCTATGTCCTAATAATGGTCTCACACCCATGGTTCTCACATGAACAGGAAATTAACAAAACCTGGGGAGGCTTAAAACAAAACAAAACAATGTGGATGCTGTACCCCAAACCAATTACACCGATTACTGGAGCTGTACTTACTTTTAAAGGCTGCCCATGCGATTCTTTTTTCTATTAGGATTATGATGAATTTTGAACATACACAGAAGTAGACAAAATGATACACTGACCTCCATGTACCCAACACCCAGACCCCACATCTCTCAACCCATGGCCAAGGCTGCTCCCTCCATATCCCCATATACTTTCTCTATCTTGTACTATTACAGAGCAAACCCGAGACATCATTTCATCTGATCCATAAATATTTCAGTATGTGGCTCAGAAAATTCAGGACTCTTTTTTTTTCAACATAACCACAATATTATGATCACGCCTAAACAAAGAAAATAATAGCTAATATGATCCACTGTGACGATTATGAACCGCCGCCCTCCATGGCCTGTCTCTCTGCCTCCCAGTTGGATTTCATCCGCTTGCTCCCACGCTCATTCACCTCCAGCCACACTGGCTGCCTTGAGTCTGTGCATGGGCCATTCTGCTATTCTCTCTGCCTGGATGCTTTTTCCCTAGACGGACACACAGCCCCTTCCCCTGCCCACTGTCACTCTCTCATAAGGCTTTCTTTGGTTATTCAAACTTGTGGTACATTCTCTACTGATCCCTCCATACTCACTCATCTCGTTCCCTCTGCTTATTTTTCTCCAATGCACTTTAGTAAGTACCCAATTACTTAATGAATGAATAAAACTATATTCCCCATCAGAATAGAACTCCATGAAAGGAGGCACCATGTAAATATTTGCTGAACAAATGCATGAATGAATGATAACAATAATAGTATTATTAATATTATGCCTGCACAATAAGCCAATAAGATGATGGGATAAAGCATAAGAAGTCAAATCAATAGATACTCTATTTCATAAAGCTCAGAGAAAAATCATAAAATTTGTAAATATGAGAAGATGAGAATAATTGATAGCTAGTACGTTCACAATGAGCTATTAATGGACGCTAGGATGTTGGAAATCAAATCCTGAACTCTGAGGCTAATGTCAGAAAGGACAATTGTCCGCTTTTATTAAAAGTCCCTTTGGGCTGCTTGTACCATAGAATTAAGCCGGGTTGGCAAAAAAAGGGATTCCATACCGTCAAATAAAAGAAACAGTTGTGATATACTGGTTAAGCTTAGCAGTACATAAATACATATGCATGTTTATATGATCTATATTAAAAAAAAAAAAAGAAACAGGGTGTACCAGTGTAGGTCCAAGTAGGCAAAATCCCAAGCATCCTCACTCGCTAAGCATTCATACTCTCTTTTGCGGGAGAACCTGATCCTGGGGTTCATTGTACATGTTGCTGCTCTCACCGAGTCAGGAGCGTTCTTGGCCACCTTCCAGGTACAGGAAACAGCAGCATAGTTGAGAATCTCTGAAAGGCTGGGGCCGCACACTCAGGCATAATACAGCAGGGTACCAAAGCCATTCTTCACTGACTCCCTCCTCAGGGCCAAGGAGGACAACGGGAAGCAGTCCTTCTGGAAACCATACCTCAAACAGTCCACGCTAGGAACATTCAGTATTGGCCTCCGACATAACAAGGGAGCTAACCCTCACTCTTCCTGACTGCTAAGGCAGAAGACGCCATGCTTGTTGTCGCCTGGCAGATAAATACCCAAGGGCACCATCCTTGTAGCAACAGGGGGTGAGCTGATATGAGTAAGAGTCTCCAGCCTGGCCCTCACTCCTCTGCATCAGGTATCGTGGAAATTAGAGAGGCGTCCAGATGGTAAGAGATGCCTCTCACTTCTTGACGGTAACGCAGGAACATTGGAAACCCCCTGATACTACTGAAGACTCCAGTCATCGAAGTGCATTAATCACTCTCAAGAATCAGGCAAAAGTTCAGCGATGGATGCCACCCATGAGTAGGAGTGAGGGGGGCACCTGGAGAGCCGCACGGATTTCAATGTCCATTACACATGCATCGGAAAACAAGACTACCATTGAAGTCATTTGTTCTGAAATTTACTTCCCATGCTCTACTGTTCCCGGCAAGAGCTGCTGTGCTCATGGACACAGACCTGCTTTGTAAACGCAATTAAAAGGAAATGAAGTTTCGCTTAAAACGCTAATGAATTTTCTCCGTGCCTGTTTTGTAGCTTGGGGGTGAGAGGGACATAGGCTCGTCTTTTCTTCCTATTAGAAGACATAAGCGTTTATGTGTATAATGATCTGATGTCTGTAGATTCACTAATTCCATCCAGAAACATTAGAATAAGCATTATGTGATGCACCAGTTGTGACAATGTGGCATAACAGAACTTTGCTTGGAAAAAAAAAAAAACAACCAAAATGAAGAACTTGGTAATTTCCGCAGAACAGACCCATTTTTTTTCCTCTTTTTTAACTGCTGAAATATTGTTAGCCACAACTATCCATTCGTTTGAGTGGCCTAGAGCAGTTGGCCCCCGAAGTCCCCGGGTGGCTTGCTACCAGAAGTGACAAGGGCCACTGGTCCTCCTGAGAATGCAAGAGAGAGAACCTGGCCTTTTTATATTTGCAACTTTGCCAAACCTTGTAGAAGTTTGTAAACACCATAAAATATGTTACGATGTTTACAGCATATGTCTCTTATTGTTAAGAACTATTATGAAAGTATGAGCAGAGTCTACTTCTTAAAATATTTTTTATATAATAGTTACGGCATCCAATTATACAATAGTAATTGTGAATAATTATACCAAGCCCCAGTCTGTTTTATGACTACTTCTCACGCTGAGCTCGTATACTCCATATAAACACCATCTGTATCAAACATAAAACTCTTAGTTGCTTGAAGAATACAGGCTTACAAAATGCAGCTTATTAGTTCTGGGGCCAAGCAGTTTCATGGCTGTTGCCCGGGGCCCCCCTGCCAAACGACAGGAATTCAACGATCACCTCCTTCCTGGGCTGAGTTCTGTTTCGTTGACACACAGGCTACTTACCTGTGAGCTCAGGTTCTTTGCAGGACTTACGGCCCCTGTGTGCAGACCGCTGACACTTGTCAGAGTATTGGTGGAGCACTGAGTACACTTAATATGCTCTGCAGAGTTCTGTTCATTTCTCGTACGTGTGGCAGTGATGTAAGCACTTGAAATTGGCCAACTGGTGCTTCCTGAATTTCCCTTGGTGAAGTGCTATGAGGTCGTGGGGTACCAGTTTCTCCTCCAGAAATCCCCAAATGAAGGTCTCCTCCCAAAGAGGCCCCTCACCCCGTAAAAATATTTAGTAATTACAGAAAACAACTTTAAGAAACGTGACTCTGATCTTAGAACAGTGTTTGGTTCAAAGGATAGAAACCTCTGTAGAAGGTTACCTAACCTTCTCAAGAGTCTGACCTTCCTATTTTGTTCCAAATATAAACAAAGCACATATTTTTGTCCATGACAATGTTCTTCAGCAATAAACAAACTTCAGGCACAACCTAGAAGTAAACAAACAGATTTCTTCACAGAAAGTAAGCCCAATCCGAAAAGGATTATTTGCACCCATTCTGAAGAGTCATCTGCTTTGACTGGTTGCTTTTGTCCCGTAGTTGATTGAGGCCAAGCAGCCCATTTTGGGGACCTTGATAGTCTAGAAGCAAACATCATTGCCACCTTTTCTTTGCACATTTAAATCCTGAAAAATTTTCCTGATAATAGTCCCAATCTCCTTGCTAACTAAGATTTTAGGATTTAAACTGTGAGAAAACTTACTTTTCTTTTTTTTTTTTTTTTTGGTAAGAAATTTCTACCTCCAAATAGCATAAGCAACAGTGATTTTATTTTCTGCACATAAAAGGATAGCGCATTTCCCCCATGGAATTATGTTCTGCTTTGAAAAGAACTATATAGCTGTACTGACATTCGTTGGCCACAATATTCTGAACATCATTAGAAAATCCCATGCTAGGTATGCCAGCATTTGGACACAATTTATAAAAGTGTTATTATGGAGAAAATGGTGCCAGTCCTTCCAGGTAACTGTCCAAACATCCGAAGATGGATATCTTAATTTGGCATCCAAAAAAGCACACACGAGGTCGGACTACATGTAGGTAATTTCCTCAGATGCTATTATTTGTCCCCTGGGATCCTACATACTCAATAGCAATTACAGAGGAGAGGATTAAGAATGAGCAGAGAGAGGGCGAGGGTAGAACAGCAGGCCTGAATGATTTGGACTAAGATCTTGTATCAAATTTGCAAATTACCAATTAAGGCAGGTTTAGAACATGGCATCGTGTTCACTCATTGTGACAAAGTGAAAATTAAGGCTCCCTCTCCGTGTCAGAGGGATGACAGGTAACAAGGAATGTTATCAAAAAGAATCTTTTTGTTATCAAAAAGTACCTATCGGTAACAACAGACCCTTGGATGCAAGCAAACTGACCAGAAAGAAAAAGGTAGACCAAAAATCTGAAAATAAACCTAAGATGTGGCTCTCAAAAGAACCGTGACTCTGTTGACTCCGTGTAAGTCACTCAAACACCTTGCAAATGAAAGTCCCCAAATATTTATTCACCAGAGTGCTCATGCCTGGTCTTCTGGGTGAGTAAGTTGGAATTGTCATTCATTTCTATTCAATCTTACCAAGTGACTGTTTGCAAAGATAGCTTTAGAGCTCTGTTCGTTTAAAGTTAAGGCAATAATAAATTCTTGCAGATAAGGGACAAAGGCTTAGAGAGGTCCTCATCCCCGTTATTTCCTTTAACAAGTGGTGGACTGTGGTAGAACATACCCCACCTAGCCCAGGGGGCGGGGTGGGGGGGGGGCTGTAGTCTTGGAAATGGAGTGGTAACTCACAAAGCAGTAGGCAGGGTCAGCACTGCATAATCCCCAAGGAGATGCACTCCCTATATAGTCATTGATTTCCCATGCTCAATATGGATTCACAGGATGCCTTAAATAATGCATAACAACCCACATCTACCTGATGTTCATCCATCTCCATCCTCCTTAAAGCCCGATTTTTTCCCCCTCTTTTTACACACGCAGTGGGATAGTATGCTTTGGCACTTTTGTGGTGCCTCCAGCCCTAACGCTCGAACACCACAGGTCAAAGCTGTTTGCCTGAATACAAAATAATTACAGAGAGACCTTGGTAGAGAAAACAATCAGACTGGAAAGTATTCACACTGAAAAAAACTGCCATGTGGCGTTATGCTCCGTGGAGAACACAGACTAGGTGGCATTCACCCTGGTTTACAGACTGTCCAACCATGAGGAAAACGCGGGTTACTTATTCTTTTTTGTATTGGTGGATTTCTGTCATCTGTCTATCATTTATCTATGTAGCTATCTATGTATCTATTATCTATCATCATCCATCATCCATTATCTAGCTATATCTACTATCCACACACTTACCTAGTCTATATACAGATATATAACAGATATAAAAAATGTCTTCAACATAGCATTCATATACAAATATCAGAAGATGACAAAATAAACAAATTAACACTAAAAAAGGGGGTGCCTGGGTGGCTCAGTTGGTTAAGCTCCAGACTCTTTTGATTTCAGCTCAGGTCATGATCTCAAGGTTTGTGGGATAGAGCTCCGTGTCGGGCTCTGCATTGAGAGTGTGGAGCCAGCTTGGGATTCTGTCTCCCTCTCTTTCTGCCCCTCCCCCACCTACACGTGAATGCATGCGCACCCTCCCTCTCACCCCCTCTCAAAATAAATAAATATTAAAACGATGAAAAAGCAGATCTACAATGAGAATATTTCCATTCCAGTTCTGACCGTGCCTCTTATAAGCAGAGATATTAGAACATGTGACAAGTCCCTCTGTGCCTCAGTTTCCTAATTTGTTACATGGGGTTAACACCTGCCCTATCTAGCGAGGGAACGGCTTTGAAAAGTGCAGAGCACTATACAAATGCTCAGGATAATGAGATGTTTTACAAAAGAGCATTATTCCTCTGCTAAGAAGTGTACAGCCACATTCACATTTTCTATCTGTGAAGGTTCTTCTTTGAAATGAAATTGAGACCATAAGCAACATCCCTCCCAGTGCTGCCTGCCTGAGGTTTTACTCGGCCACAAAGCAAGGGCTTCTTTTCATCATGCATCACATTGGAGTTCAAGCACCGAGAGGTACTTTTTACCAGTGGTGAAAATAGCTTTCTTTTCACAGCAGAAACACAGAAAAATGATTTCCCTCTTGATGCTAATGTAGGGACAAGGCTTATTCTACAGTTGTTGCCAAAAATGCCTTCCTTTGGCTCTGTCATTGGTGTATTCTTGCACCAGGGAGATAGGGGTGGGGTGAGGTGAGAGAGCATGAAGTTATAGCTTTATTTAGTATGTGAATAATTAAAATTTTGAGATATATGTTCAAGTGGGAATCCTGTTCCATTTTCATTCTGCTTTAAAGCCAACTGGGTACCACGTTCTCAAAAGTCAGTTGATACAATCCTGCATGCATTTAATCAATCTTGATCATACCTTCCTCATTTAGACAACTTCAGTGCCTTTTAAGTCCCTCACCAGGCTTGCAAGACCTTCTACAAATCCAACTTCTAACTTCCTTTCTAGAACTTTCTCCTGCTCGCCTCCCCAGAAGCACTGTGTAGCCAGTCTGCTATATTGTCTACTGCTGCTTTGATGGTGCTTGTGATTTCAACATGAATGGCTTTTCCCCTGCTTCCTGTTGTCCGGAGTCATCTCCTTCTACCAGGATAGGACTTCCATCCTGGCCCACTGAAATCCACCCAAACTTCAAGGCACATCTTAAATTTTTTTTTTAATTTTTTTTTTCAACGTTTATTCATTTTTGGGACAGAGAGAGACAGAGCATGAACGGGGGAGGGGCAGAGAGAGAGGGAGACACAGAATCCGAAACAGGCTCCAGGCTCTGAGCCATCAGCCCAGAGCCCGACGCGGGGCTCGAACTCACGGACCGCGAGATCATGACCTGGCTGAAGTCGGACGCTCAACCGACTGCGCCACCCAGGCGCCCCTCAAGGCACATCTTAAACACCGATGATTCCATGCAGCCTTCCCTAACGCCCCTAACCAATTACAATCTCTTCCCTTTCTAAATAAATTTTCAGTTTCTTAGAGTACCAAAAAAAAAAAAAACCCCAAAAAACAAAAATACAATCACCCAGAACAATTTGTTTAGTTTGTTTTGTCTCTTATTGTCATGTTCATATTCTGTCTGCTGGGTACATTTCTCCACCACGATAAAAAAAAAAATTAATTAAAAAAAAAAAAAAAAGCTCCTGATGTTGAAGATGGCTTATTATCTGTTTTTTTTTTTTTAACCTTTACTATGGAAGATTTCAAACATATACAAAGTAAACAGAAGGCCTTGTTTATTTTCCCATCTCCTTTGGGACCCATCACAGTGTTTTGCGTGTAGCAGAAGTAAATTTAAGTAATTAGGGCCGTAGGCAAATGGAGTTGCCTGTCTGCATATCTAACTCCATGTTTCGTGGGTGGTTAAGCTTTTCCTCCAACACACTGGCACACACAAACCCATCACACCTGTAGGATCCTAAGCAGCATGGTGGGTTAAGCCGTTCACGGACTTTAAAATTCAGGGATAGTGTTTATCCCTAAGTTTACTTCAGATGGTCAGCAAAACTAACTATATTTGAGGGGGGTGAGAAGAAAATTCTATCAAGGAATATTTTCTAAGAGGATTCTAATCTGGTTGTGAATCTGTGCGGTTTTCCTACCAAGGCACATTTCTTCTAAATGTGCACTGCTTCATGGGTAACTGACAAATAGGAGGGCTCTGTAAACATACTAGAATCATGGCTCTTCTTTACCTTGCATCATTAGCTGGCACAAATCCTGAGGTCTTCTCCTTCCAAAACCTCAACCTTAGACTTGTGAGTCTATAATTTTAGACAGACTTGTTTTTTTTTTAAACTTGTGTCTACTTAGCCCATTAATTTCTGCTCTGTGTGTGTGTGTATGTGTGTGTGTGTCTGCGTGAGCAATGAAATCCTTACAGCGAACCAGAATTCTAGAGTGATAGATTACGCGCCCATGCTGTGTCATATCCAATTAACTCAGATTGACAGTACACTGCATTATTCTGTTAGTGCATGGAAGATCAATAAATATGGGGAAAATCCACCGCGGCGCCCCACTTTCCCATCCGATTCTAGTAGATCGGCGGCGGATCCTGCCACTGTGATGTGTGTGCCACAGCCCAGGCAGGCAGGTGGTATACAGACACCATTCAAACTTGGCCTATTCAATCTCAACGCCTCTAACTCGCCATTCATGCATAGCAAAACACCATCTGGTCCTATTTTGCCTCCAGCAATCACAGCTGACCAAAAACGATAATAACAGCTGTTGCAAAACAAAAGCCAAACAAAGGGGGTGGGGGGGGGTTGGTGGAAGGAAAGGTTAGATTGAAGTCCAGTGCTGAAAAATGCTCCATGAAGTGAGTTACGGGAAAGAAACCATTCAGATGTCTGAAACCCGCTGAATGGACACAGCAGAGGAGTTCTACTTAAGCTTGAGATATTAATCCATCTGTCTAGAACGCCTTCAAACCTCCGTCAGGTGGTAATAAATTGCAAAAATTATGCTGCACGAAGGCATTTAAGCTTTTGTTCTTTGAGTTGGGAACTAATGACCCCCGTGTCAGCTAAAAATGAAAACTCCTTATGTTCCTCCATCATACAGCAGTACAGGTTAATGCAAAAAAAGGGAATGTATTCAGCTAGAGTAACAAAACAACGCACACCGGGCAGGGGGAGTGAAAAGGTGTGCGCGGTAGAGGCGGGGGCGGGGTGCGGAGGGGCCTCCTTCACGTCTCGAGACCGCTTAAGAGGGAAGGCAGTTAGACCGTTTAGAAATCCCACTAATCAGATACCACATTTCTCATGTCTATTTTTCATTACCCTGATTTATTTCTGACCTGTAACAACAACAACAACAAAAGTACAGCAAGTACTTACTGACTTCTCAGGAATAGGAACCAGTCACATGTATACATTGAAATACACGTTGATTCATAATATGCCTTAGTGAATTCTGAGAAAAATAATCTGGTGACAAGGTTGGAGAATTCTTTTCATGATTCAAGCCTTTTGACATTTTAAACATACAGTTTTGCCTGATGATTAATTTTCTTAAACTGTCGTAATTAAGCTATTTTTTTTTGCCTTGAAATTGACCGTCAGTGGCTTAGCAGCATTTAATCAAATGTGATAAAACCCAAGATTTACAAAATCATTTAATAGATGTTACAACACCTGCTTCTAACTGCAAACAGTTGAAAACAGACTTCGCTTGCAATTAAGTCTTATCACTAGTGACATTTTTTTCCCAAGCAATACTTCATGGGTTTTCAAAATGACAATGACAGAACTAATACACAATTACTGTCACATGTAGTTTAGCAATTAATTTTGAAGACGTTTGTCTAAAGGTTTCACAACAGAATATAAAATGGTTCTTATTGTTATGTAATGTTAGTTTCAATTCACAGAAAATCTCTTACCATCAGCTCTCCTTCTGATGGGTCCGAGGCAAGCAGATCATTTCTTTGTGGAACACAATTGCCTCCTTGTAGATGTGATTAGGCATCATTCTAAGACTGTTTGAACACTGATACCTGTCAACTAATACATCTTATGAAAAGCTTCAATTTAGACATAAATTTTTCTACAGCAAGAAATCTATAAATTTATAATTAGAATCTCTTGCTGTTCAATATTTGTACATAATACAGAGTATGAGAGGACTATGAAATATTGAAAGCTGAATTCATTATTCATAGCCCACAACATACAGTAAATATTCTTTGAAAATACAACAACAACTTTGAGGAATCCATATTCCATTATGTCTGAATGTCTTGTGCACGGGAGCTACGGACACCCTGCTCACACCCTCATGTTTTCCAGATTAGGATTCTGGTCAGGGCTGACACTTGCTGTTTTTAATTTTCATTTTATCATAAACAGTTTAAGACTGTTGCCAGTGGTAATTTGCAATTTTTATCAAGACCTCTTCATTATAGCTTCTGACAGGACAGATGCTGTAATTAATCATGCAAGACAACTGGGGATAGTGGTCACACTGTTCTCAAAGAGGAGCCACTACAGAGCAAGAAAAGGGGGGAAGAAATGAGCACTGAAATAATGATTTTGGCTTAAGAATCAGCATTCGCCATCCCTCTTACCAGCAGTACCAACACACTGCCGGCAAGTTCTGGCCCCAAAGACAAGACAATTGCTTTTTCCTCTATACTTACCTGTCCCTTGCATCTTAACAAAAGGATCGTTAAAAAAAATAGTTTCCATTTTTTAAGAGGTCCTGGGTGTGGGCCACGCAACCCGAATTCTCGGCACTGAGCATCCTATTTCCGACTGCAAACAGAGTATGATGCGTTGGCTCAAGAAAAGTTGGTATGTGGCCTGTTTTCCCATCGCATACGTATTCAAGGAACCGAAAGTGAAATTTGACATATCATTTTATTTGAAAAGTGAACATTTTCCTGGTTGTTGCATCAAAATACAGTCCACAGTTTTTACTGAAATGTGTTTATTCTATAGCAAGATAAAAGCATTTTTTGTTTTAGTTAAGCAAAATACAAACAACTTAATCGCTGCTATCATAACTCATAAAAAAGTATAAAACAGCATAAAAACACAATAAGCAACGTAGCAATGAATGGTTTATGTCACCAGTGTTTACGTTAAAGCCTCATGTATGAAAACTTTACAACACATGATATGAAAACTTACAACTTTGAAAGAAAATATTTACATTGATTATTCAGATGTGGTGCGCCTTTTAAATATTCTACCGGTATTACATCATAATAAAAACTCTTGCATTTTTTTTTAAATCTTAACTTTTGTAATAACTGTTTTCATTTAAGTGCATTTCCCTTTTAAAAATACAGTGTTTTTATTTTCGAAACTTGTCACTCAAAACACAGAATATAATATTCACATTCTTTTCTTCTAATTGGGATGAACATAATGGGCTAACAGTGGCCATAGATATCGTTACAACATATACTGTGGTTTGATTTGGAGAAGTCATGGGTTAAAAAAGTGGAAATAAGTCAATAATTGAATCTAATCACTTGTATTTTTTTTTTTTTCTGGAGAGATTTAGGAAAAAAAAATAAGAGCTTTGGCAAAAGTCTGTGATTTACATTATTTTTTTTTTCATGACAAAAAAATGCCATCAACTATTCACGTCATACAAATGTTTGTATGAAACTGGATCTTCCTATGTCAGGTAATTACCACTGTGCTTTTTATTTTTAGGGCTCCGGAAGTTCAAATAGCCTGGAAGTGCGGTTTATTCACTTCTGGAGAAATAAGGCCGTTTTCTATGACTCAGAGAGGCCAGTTTAGAGTCCTCAGTACGTCCCAGGATTCATTAAACGGTTTGATTCACATATTGTAGGTATAGCCTGAATAAATAAAAAAGGCATCACATAAAAGAGCACAGCTTTTCTTGTTTAAAAACAAAGTGATTTACAGTCAGCTAGAAGGTGATACTCGGCTACACTGTGTTCTTATTGCCTATCTAATAGACACTTGAGAGGACCATGTGATCTGTGACACGTTTCTGCATAACCGACCGCAACTTACAAGCTTCGGCCGCGTTCGGGTTACCCTCCTCCGCCACTCGCCTCCGCGCGCGCGTGCGCCAAGCCGGGCGCGCCTGCCGCGGGCGCCTTCAGAAAATACTGACCTGGGACAACACCGGAGTCTGTGGCTGGGACTGTATCTGTGACTGGTGCTGCTGAGAGGCTGGCTGCGGGCTCCCGATGGCGGGGATGGGGGACGTCATCTGGGAGGTGACCGGGGAGGGCTGCCGAGGAGAGGGCTGAGGCGGGTGCTGCATGTGCTGCTGCAGCTGCTGCAGCTGGAGCTGCTGCTGGAGCTGCTGCTGCAGCTGCTGCTGGCTGAGCTGCTGCTGCAGGTGCTGCTGCTGCTGCTGCAGGTGCTGCTGCAGGTGGTGCTGGAAATGCTGCTGCTGCATCTGCTGCTGGAGCTGCTGCTGCATTTGGTGCTGCTGGAGCTGCTGCTGCTGCCTCTGCAGGTGCTGCTGCTGGGTTTGCACGGAAGGGCTCCCCTGGGCGGAGGACGCCGAGCCCACCAGGGTCGTCCCCATGGAGCTTATCAGCGGGGCCCCAATGTTCGAGGGCATGTTGGCGGCGATGGTGACCGACGTGACGATCTGGTTCATGGGGAGTCTCATGGTTAGGGGTTTGGGGGCGATGGACCTGGGGAGCGACTGCTGGAGAGTCTGAGGTGAGGCTGATACGGTCCCGTGCTGCGACAGCGGAGGGTTGAGAAGGAGCGAGGATGTCAGATTGGTGGACGCCAGGGTCTGCTGGACGGAGCGAATGGTCTGGGCTTCTGCGGATTCGGCAGCAGCCTGCATTTGGGGGGAGAAAATCCCCAGATATTAAAATACCCAAGTATTTAAAATATTCAGCTGTTTTTTTTAAGTATTGTAAATTGATTAAAAAAAACATGACCACCATTTTTCTTCTCTGGACTCCATTTTCCTGTCCTTTGACTTTTCAGCTCCTCCCCCCCCCCCCCCCCAAGGTAGAGTGAAATTCCTTACCCCTTGAATCGGGCTGGCCTTGTACCCTCCTAGGCAGCTGCCATCACCATGTGCCTGACAAGGGGCACAGGGCCCAGTCACCACTCAAAAGCCAGCCAGTCGGCCAACTGCCTTGTCCGAGAACAAGCCCCAGCCAGGTCCAACCCCCATGCGGACTGCAGACCAATGAGCAGGACTGTGGATCCTGACGAGTCAGGCCTAGATTGAAGAACCAGCCAGTTCACTGGCGCCCTCTGAGACACATGCTTGTCTTTTCAAGTCACTGGGCTTTGTGGCTGGGTGTTACACAGCACAAGGTAGCAAAAGATAACTGATACACATGTTCAAGAAACAACACTTCCAGCAGTGAAGCCTGAGCTAGCCCTCATCACTATGACTCATACTGAAAAGACAATAGACTGCCGGGGAGTTCAAATTGTGCCCCACTACTTGGCAGCTTCATGACTCTGGGCAAGTTAATTCACCCACCTGTTCCTCAGTTTCCTTACCTATAAAACGGGGTGTTATGGTATTTACCTTAAGTAGAGGTTGTGAGAATTAAATTAATTCCTATGTTGTCAAGCATTTACAATAGCGTGTGGCACAGGGGACGCCTTTAGTAAATGTTAGCTATTTTTTATTAATTAACAATTATTACCAGAAAACTACTACTAGAAAATGTCAAAGCTCTACACTTCTAGGCAGTGTATGACAATGCTCACTTGAATATAGGAGGACTGTCGCTGAATTCCTTAGAGATACTAAATGCAAGTATTTTATGGCTTAAGAGATGTTTTAGTTTACCCAATATCTTCAAAGATTTCCAGAATTTATCACAGGAGTCCTAGGTCAGGGGAGAACGTTCAACACTCGGGTGTCTGAATAATCTGTCATAAGATAAACAACTGATCTGATCTGAGGCTCAACACGGAGAGAGGCTATTACATTTTGCACTAAAAATACGTAATCACCTCCACAAAGATAAATTCTTTTACTAATGTAACCGTGACTGAAGTGATCGCTCTTACTGGCTATTTTCTTCTCTTGTTCTTCACAAAATTAGGTGTTTTGGGAAGGGGAGAGTGGGAGCACCTTGGAGGCATCAAGCTGGCATCCACTCTTCAATGATACTGAATGTTTACTTCCAGCTTTTTATTACTCCCATTTATAAACTCTACGAGTAGAAGGATCTTATGAGTGGTGATCTTATGTTGACAGTCACTCAATGGAGGAGAGGCCATTGTTGATGGATTACGTTTGAACACATCATCATGGCGAAACACCAGCTATGGGTGGACAGCTCTCCGATTTTTTACGGAAGCTTGGTGGGTTACATGCCTACTGGAGGTTCACGTTCTAAAGTCCTCAGGTAAGAAGAAGCCTGCAAAGACTCATTAATCATCTTTAAAAAACTATGAAATCACCCATAAGGTAGAATACACACAGTGTTCTACATATAAACAGGAAAACAATTCTTATATATTCTAATATTTAAAAATCA
Source organism: Prionailurus bengalensis (assembly GCF_016509475.1). Taxonomy (NCBI): domain Eukaryota; kingdom Metazoa; phylum Chordata; class Mammalia; order Carnivora; family Felidae; genus Prionailurus; species Prionailurus bengalensis. The sequence goes on from NC_057352.1 coordinate 30,685,640, forward strand.
CCCAGCTAGTCTTAAGAATGAAACTGCAAGGGAAGTCTATATTTAGACCCCTGGCCAATCACACCAGTGTGCCTTTAAGACACCACCGTACTGGTGAAGAGAAATGGGTGGGCGAGTGGAAAGAGTTCTTGCTTGCCTGCCAGGTTTACTCCCTGTGTTTTAATATTAAGCTTCTATTAACTTTTGTTGGTTGGTTACCACGCCCCTTTAAATTGTGGATTCCAAAATGGAACTGATACTTCAGATGTGGTCTAATCACCATGCTGTACAATTAGATACTATTTCCTGTGAGATCATCACATTAGAAGCTATTTTACACTTTTGGTTCGGACTGAAATTATTCTGAACTTCTACTTCACGGACTATTTTAGGTACCTGCCAGGATTCTGAATATAAATTAAGGATGCTCTCAAACTGCACTAACTTAGTGAAAAACAAAAACAAAAACAAAAACCCAAAATACCCCAAACAAACACTGCTTTATATTTATTCTTTTTAAATTCCATCCTGTTGGTCTGGGGGACTCACTAAGCTTTATTCTGACATACTTCTGAATCGTGACTCTAGTCCCCGATGTATAACTTTTATGGTATCCCTTCCACATCAGTCACAGACTCGATGAGCCCAATCATGGTTGCTATTTTCTGGATGTCTTTGGAGATACTGCCTCTTGGCTGAAATCCATGTGTGGTCAATTATTCATGCTCTAATACACAAAGATCACCTATGCCTGCTTCTGGGTAAATGAATGAATAAATGATCCACTTAGGAAGTACATGTGCACTGCTCCTCTAGCCGGGTCACTCTATCTAATTAGCCAACTATACCTCCATTCTTAACATCAGTAGCCTACACATTCAGCTGTGTTCTGCCAGTAGGCAAATCTGAGTCCAGAACTGGTACGTCTTTTAATGTGTGTCTTCCAGTGTCTCAGAAAAAGGTCTCACTATTGACCTTGTGAATGTTTGTATTCTCTTTCTAATGACGCGGAAGTTGTCCTAACAGCGGATGGCTAAACAAGGGGGACCCCTCTTGATCTGATTTGAGCTGCTGCTGCTGGTGGATCTTAATATAAAGAAGAAACAACTCAGGGGAAGAAGAGAAAAAAGGAATGAAGCCCTTTTTAAATTTTTTTTAAAGTTTATTTTGAGAGAGAGAGAAAAAGCGAGCCAGCAGGGGAGGGGCAGAGAGAGACGAGGAGAGAGAATCCCAGGCAGGCTCTGCAGCCTGACACGGGGCTCGAACTCACGAACCTCAAGATCATCACCTGAGCGAAACCCAAGAGCTGGACCCTTAACCGACTGAGCCACCCAGGTGCCCCGGAAGTAGCCCCTTTTGAAATGGCTTTGCCAACAACACCCACCATGCCCTGCAGCCTCGTGTGGTACTTCTGGCAACAAGCATGACAATGGAAATGAATCCCTGATTGCCAGACGAAATATATCAAGAGCAAAAACATTAGTTCAAATTATTCTCCCCAAAGCCTCTCAAAATTCTTGAGAGGCTAAAGACAAGGTTAATTAAATGTTAAAATATAACGTAATAGCTCACACTCCTTTTGGATCAAGGTAATAATAATCCAGACTGACATTTGCTTTGGGATACTGGTGCATTTTATAATACATCAGGGCCCATTTGCTCCTCTATGTAAAATACATATACATGTCCTTTTTTTTTTTTTTAAGTATTTGGAGCCTAATTTTATTTTAAAAAGTCGTGAGGTTTATTTATGTATATGATGTGGGACAGTTTGGTCAAATTGCAACATCCCCTAGGACAATAACAGAAGCACTCGAGAATTTATGATAGGATGTCCCAAACCGCCTGGCCAAAATACCGCCCAGTTTAAATGGAGGACATGGACACCAATCCCAGTCCCTGACAAAAAGCAAAAATGAGAGGCTATTCGAGATCGGTCTTTAATTTTTGTGTTTTGTTAAACAGTCTCAACACACATAAAGTGAAGCTTCTGGAAACAATGGAGATGCAGCGGTTTAACTGAACTCCTATTTTTCATACCATCATTGAGGTAATCTCCAATGGGAACAAATAAGCTAATGAATTGTTCAAGACGCCTTTTTTTTTTTTTTTTTTTTTTGCCAACTGTTAAGGGGAGCTGCCTGTATGTGTTCAGTGCACTGGGCTGTTTTCGACACTGTAACTCAGAGACTGGCCGTTCCTGCACGGGTTTACCTTAGAAACGAGGCTGGCCCTGTACGCAGCCAAGGCCTTCAGGTATTCTTTTTTGGCAGCTTCCGTTTTCCTTTTATAAACCTATTAAAAGACACAATTAGCATCACCGTTAGCCTACAAATTCTCAGCCATAAAAGAACGGCTGCACAAATTGGGTCACAACGTAACTCACAGAGAAAGCTGGTTTCGGTGGCTTTGGTTTTTAAACGTGAAAACACACACACACACACACACACACACACACACACGAAAACAAAACCCTGCCATCCTCACAGGAGCACAATTTGGATGTTTACGATGATAAATGAGAAAGAAAGATTTCAGGTTGTGGCCTAGATGCCTTGAGAAAGCCAGCTGAGGGCCTCGCATTAAGGCAGCGGATGGGGTATAGCAAAAAGAGCAAAATTTGCTACCCATCGTTCAAATTACAGGAAATCACGAGTTTCTCCATCAGTGTCTTCTCTCGCCCTGACACACGTCTAACCTGCACCAAGTAAGAAGATTAAAATGGATGGAACTGGAGAGTGTGATGCTAAGTGAAATAAGCCATACAGAGAAAGACAGATACCATATGGTTTCACTCTTACGTGGATCCTGAGAAACTTAGCAGAAACCCATGGGGGAGGGGAAGGGAAAAAAAAATGAGGTTAGAGTGGGAGAGAGCCAAAGCATAAGAGAGTCTTAAAAACTGAGAACAAACTGAGGGTTGATGGGGGGCTGGGAAGGAGAGAAGGGTGGGTGATGGGCATTGAAGAGGGCATCTTTTGGGATGAGCATTGGGTGTTGTATGGAAACCAATTTGACAATAAATTTCATATATTAAAAAAAAAATACCACCAACAACAGGTAGGTACGGTGTGCGAAGACGTAAGAGAAAAAGATGGAACTAGCACAGTTTTCTTCTGAAGGAAAAAAACAAAAAACAACGCAGAATTAGTTAAAAGGTGGTAAATTTCCATTAGTGAGGCCAACGAGTTACATAAACAAATCCCATGATTTGCTCTTCCTTTTCTTAACAGTATCTGACGGTAGTGTGTTAGACCCAAGTGCAACTGCCTTTTTCTCCAGAGGTAAAAGACGCAGCAGCTTTGGCAGTCCCTGAGGATTACATTTCTGGGACAGAAAATCAGTGCGCCACATACAACAATAAGCTCACCGCAAATGGGCAAATTCTATAGCTGCACCATCCCAGAGTAACCAGCGAGTAGGAATGAGGTCATGATTCGTAAAAGAAAACTCGAGGCCTTGGCACTCCTCATTCCCGAAATGGTTATTCCATTTTATTCCCAAGGGAGGTCTGGTCATCTGAGCACACATAACGTGAAATCCCATTAATGGTCACTGGAGTTTCATGCGAGGTGCATGAAACTCCCCTTTGTGTGGAGGAGCCTCAAGGGAAGCATAGAAGGTGAGGCCCCAAAGGAAGTATCTCCCACTGGCTTGGTAATCTCTCAATACATCTCATACAGCCAAGCTTTCAAATGAACTTGGAATAAAATTTTGAATGCCCGGGGACAGTACTGAGACTCGCAGAGGCGGCTTCAAAGTTTGGAAACCCACCGGGACCGCACAAAGGTTCGGGAAGATGATCAGAGAAAAGGCAAGCGGGATGGTCCTGATCGGTTTGTAGTGCCCTTTCTGAACCAAGGGGGCAAATACCACATTATCTAACGTGAAACGATGATCATCAAAAGTTTATGCTTGCAGGATATTGCGTGAATTTCCCCCATTTCTCCACTGAATGGGTTCCCAACATGAACCCTTAAGGGGGACCGAGAAATCCATATACCTGGGGAGCAGCTTAGATTTACACAACTGCGTCTCTAAATTCCACAGCTTAGAAAGGCCTTCATAGGAAACAGTCGTATTAAGCGAACATTCACTCAGAGAAGATGTAAGAAGTACTCTGGTAACTTCTTGATTTTATGGTCACGATGGATCTCTGCCTCACCTGCTTTTGTTCTTCTCCAAGGCTGTCCCACATAGACGCAACGATTTTCGAGACCTCTCCAAAGGTTGCATTGGGGTTTTGACCTTTAATTGCGGCCTGTGTGTCTCTGAAAAACAGGGCATATGCTGACACTGGCTTCTGGGGCTCATTGGGATCTTTCTTTTTCTTTTTCTTTGGAGTCTTGGGCTTCTTGCCAGAATCTGGAGCAGCTCTTTTCTCTCCAATGGCCTGCAAAGCAGGAAGAAAATTCAGTGCCTAGAATGTACTCGCAGAGAAGGCAGCAAGACCTAACCAGATCCACAACTGTTCTTTTAAGGTTTTGTTAAGCAGATTCATCAACGGATGAATCACCGGCAAAAGCAGGGGAGGGGTAAGTTTTCTTAGAGTTAACCGGACAGCAGAGATTAGCATTTAGAACATTGATTAATGAGACCCAGAAGTATCTTCAATACATTCACAACATATGCTCTAAATAGCAATTATGAGTAATGAAAAACAGAACATTATACCAGGCAATGAAGTGTGTGCATATGTGTGTGTGTGTATGTGTGTGTGCATTACATGTGTACGCATAAAATATTTTACATTTTCAGAGGTCTTAGAAGTAAATCTAAATAATAATTCAGGACGTGGATCATATTCAGATATTTGAAATGAGGTCCCTTGCCATAGTCACCTGCCATATATATGATCAGTCTGAATCGATTTTTTGAAGCTTCAAGTTTTATCTTACCAGAATGTTACTTGGCTAATGGGTCTCCAGAAACGCCAGTGGAAAGTAGCTACAATCCCTAAGCTTGCACAATAAAAGAAAGGTCGTCTTTATTTCTTTAAGCAATTAAAACTTTCTGAAGAATAGGATAATAAGAAACATAAAAAAATGTCAAAAGTCCTTTAACTGGAGATAGAAAGGAAATTGGTATTCTTCACTGAACTAAAAACCAGTATGAGGGCAATAAATGATACTTAAAATCACCCAGGCTACAAAGAAGACTGATAAGAAAAGAGTTATGATATATGGTGACTAACTCTGCCCAGAAGAATCCTGCCATAGAGACAGTAAATACTTTACACATACTTCTCATACAAACTCTCTGAGATCAAAACCACAGACATGACATGGATATAGCTCCCTACATTGATATACCAAAGAGCTCCAGAGTCACCTGCTACTACCATTATCTAACGTCAGTGATCGTAAAATATCCTTATCAGAGAAGCAGGAGAAAAGATACATCAGCCTTGTTTCATCCCCCTAGATTATAATAGGACTATACTGAAGATCATTTTGCCGTTAACTTCACCAAGAATGCTGAAATGTTTGACAAGACCAGTTTTAAAAGCCAGTCGTGGGGAAGATCAACAGAGATAGACTCAAGTTGCTGACAGATTGGCTTTTAATGGCCTTGAGTCTTGAATCCTAAATTCAAATTTTCCGAGAGTATCATTACTTTCTGCATGACAGTCATTTGGAACGTAATCCAATTACTGAAATTCTCAGGGAGGAAACTGATTAGTGCCTTGTTTCTGAGCGCTCTGGACCCTCAATGTGTTGGGGTATCACAAGTCCACTTCTCGGTGGGGCTATTACACATGCTACTTGAGTGGTAACAACATCCATACTTCATACAAGTAGTTACCCACTTCAGAGGCTGGTAAGCCACATCTCACCTCTTCTCCAAAATGCCATCTTTCATAACTCCCACAATGAATGCAATAATTTTCAAGAATCTTTTTTCTTTTTTAAATTCTCAGAATCAATGCGACTTGTTTAATTCTAGTTAATGAATCTGAACTTATCGTAAGCCTGTCAGATGCCTTTCGGTTAGAGCTTCAGTGGGAGCCAAGTTTTCCTTCAGTGAAAAAATACTGCTTTGGCCCCAAGGAAAAAAATATATACATATACCACAGATTTTTCTAATTGAGTCCAACAACTATATTTGTTTCTTGGAAGAAAACCTGGCACAGTTTGCAGCAATAATGCCCTGACCAGTGGCAAGGTGAAAGTGATTTCCAGGGCAACCTTTCCCAAAGAGCTCAATCTCCCTTCCTGTAAAGTAGCATTCAAATGTTGACAACCTTTGATATCTTCCTTGGATAACCATGACGTGCCCTAAACATCATTACCTTTTAAGAATAAACCTGAAATGCAGAATCTTGCAGTTTAAATAAAATCTTAGAATTAATTCTCCTACAGGAACCTGCATGTGATTGACTGAAGAGGGTTGGGAAAGGTGGGGAAACAGTTTTCCTCAAAAGAGACACAATCAATGATAATTTTAATCTTTCTTTCTCGGCTCAGTTGCTTAAAGGAGAACAAATTGGATTCCTTGCCTTTACACGAAACCTAGACTCTTGCTTAAAATGGAGTAAGCTAGGAGTCACAGATAAGGTTCTCCTTAGCCATGACAATTTCAGTGTGGTACAAAAGTGAGTATCAGATCAGTGGAAATGTGAGTGAAATGAAAGGAATCCATCTGAATTGTGTTATGGCCAGTTGTAACCTAGCCATGCCTTATTCACATCCCTGTTTCTCACGTCACCTTACGAAAGTTCTTTTGAGTGTGAGCAGAGACTGGTCATCCATGCACCCAATCTGTGTCCAGTAGGGTGCTAACATATCCAGTGGGGTGCTAAGATGTCAGGACAGATCGAACCCTCCTTTAAATCCCTGCAATAGATTCTAACCTCGCTTCCCTCTTCCTTCATCACTCTCTACCTTCTCTAGCTCTTCTTTTTCCATTTGCTACTTAAAAATAAAAATAAATGATGCTCAGGGCTCCTTATGCACTCTGAGAAATCCTGATTACTTCCACGTCTTCCTATCTACGTGTGATGGTCCCCAAATCGGTCGTTCTCCCTCCAATGAACTGAGTTCTAGCTCAAATGTGGGTGCATCAAATTCAACCCATACCCTGCCAAACTCTCATCTTCTCCATGGGAGAAAAAGTAACATTCTTCTTTCTCTGGGCTGATTCTCTCATTTGCCGATATCCATGCTAACTCTCGTATTAAAACCCCATTTATCTTTTATTCCTTCAAACCCCAGCGGATCACCAAAACTTTATGATTCTCCCTCTTATATGTCTCACGGATCTAGTACCTCCTGTCCATTCCTTCCTTTGCTAAAAGGAAACACTTCATGACAAAAAGATCTTCTGATTAGTTTCCTTTCCTCCCGTCCCTCCCTTTGTAACGCATTCTGTATACAGCCAAAGCCATCTTTCTAAAGCATAAAGTTGCTTCTGCTATTCCTCTATGCAAATCATTAATCAGCTCTCAACGACCTGCAGGAGAAAGGCTTCCACATTTCAGCTACTGCTTTCTTCAATTCCTATGTCTTTCCTCCCCATATCAAACTGTTCACGACACTCATAAATTGACATGTACTTCCATTGCTCCTTCGACCAGAATGCTGGCCTCTCTCTTCTGCCTCACAAACTTTTATGTATCCTCTTAGACCTAATTCAAATATCACCTTCTCAATAAAGTCTTCCTCAAATCACTCTCCCAAGCAGAATCGATTACAATCTTAGCACACCAGATACATCAATTATACCACTAATCACATCTGGAGCTAGTTTTAAGCATTGCTTTTCGTCCCCAGTGGGGAGCCCCAGAGGTAGTAATTCTCTTATAAATCTTTATGTCACCAGAACCAAGTACAAGGCAAAGCACAGAGTAGGTTTACAACACATAATGAATAAAGAATGAGTAATTGTGTATCTTGGACAAGTGACTTTAATGAAACAGAATACCTTTCTAGGCATTTATAAAAGTTCCACCTGCAACTAAGTTTTTATTTCAACCCATGCATATTTGAGCATCACTCTCCATGACAAAAGCAGAGATGTGCAACAATTAGAACTTACTAAGTGATAAACATCATCCAAGGTGCAAGGTTCCCCAATGTGACAGTGGCTCAGCCAACTAACTGGATGAAACTTATCCACATGGACATTAACTTAGAACCAGAGCACTTTAGTATAGAATTCCTGGGGAATCTAGTATAAGCCTTCCCTTCTGCAGACCGGGAAAATCATGCCTACATGAGTTAAGTGACATGTTCGATGCCTTACAATCAGTGGGAGAAGCCAGATCTCCCAATTTCCAGCAGAATATACTTTTCACAAAAAAAAAAAAAAAATGAATAAGTAAAAGAGGGGGAAAAAAATCGAACCATCATAAAGTTAAATGCTAGCCAAATCCACGAAGAGAAGGCAGGAACTACCATGAATGAAATTCAAAGACACAGCATGAGATGATTCGAAATTCTTGGGTATGTGACACACTAAGGCAGTCAACTTACTCTGTTGGATTCATCAGCATCCTCTTCATTGATGGAGCTGGAAGGGGAGGGTGTCGCTGATTTGCTCGCTGGAGGTGAAGGAGACGTGTGAGGCATATTGGCGCCTCCCAAATTTAACCCCAACTGGGCGCTGAGCTGAGACTGGTTGATGGTGGTGAGCTGAGTGGGAGGCATGATCCCAGAGCGAGCAGCATCAGTCATGTGGACAATGGACCTCATGATCAAGGAGTGATCCTGACGGTACTGGGGCACTTGCGTGTGGCTCTGGTCCTAAAAAGGCAACAGACAACGAGGAGGTGAGCTCTCCGTTTTCCCAAATGTCAACAAGCTGAAAATGTTAGCAGTTCCTTAGACAGGTCTGACCTATTCCGGGATGATGGTCCCTATTCATTCATTAACTAGAAGGACTCTTGCCTCCAAGTTGAAGGGTCAAAAGCACTAAGACCAAATCATCCAGCCTAGTCTATTTCACTCTAGAACTGTCACTAAATGGCTTTAAAAAATAATAATAAAAGCCTATTGGCAAAGAAGGATAAACGTCCAACTCAGGCTTCTTATTGAGGAAACAGGCAAGAAGGAAAGGGTTGAAGCAGGGGTTTTACTCCTTCCCAGCTTACCAGGTGGGTCTTCCAACATTCTCACACATACTTCTGGTACCATTCCCGTAGACCCAGCTCCACAAGGGCGGGAGAATCTGGTCTTCACTTGACCCTTCCAGGAATGCATTTGACAAGCAGAGAGGAGGGGCTTAGGGAGGCACAGAGCCAACATCTGTTTGCTTCAGGGCACCCTTTCTATAAAACCCTCTGTGGTTAACCAGAGGGCCATTCCGAGTCTGAATTCCATTGTCAATGGCATCTGGAAGTCATTCAACATCTCTAGGACTGGATATCACTTTCTTCTTCTGAAACCTTTCGTTCAACCCGCCATGATTTAAGATACTAATGGATTTTTAAAAATACATATGAGGAGGAAGCAGAGATCATCAGAAGTAGCTTCTCTGAAAGTTACTCCAGTGACTTCAAGAGGAGCCCTTCTGTTGTGGGCAGTCATTTAAAAGGCTTTAGGGTTGTTGCTGCTGTTTCTTTTTTTAAGTTTGAAGAATCAAAAAATGAAGACCTGCTTTTAAACAACTTACTTGAAGACTTGTCATTTAGTGTGAGTCTGTGATTTTTACCAAAACCAAATTTCTCTCGACTCACAGTGACCCGGAATCTAATTTTATACAGAAGCCTATGAATTCTTAACTGTTCCTCTTTTGAGTCTCTCTGAGAAGACTTACTTTTGCTCTTTTTTTTTTTTTTAATTTTTTTTTCAACGTTTATTTATTTTTGGGCCAGAGAGAGACAGAGCATGAACGGGGGAGGGGCAGAGAGAGAGGGAGACACAGAATCGGAAACAGGCTCCAGGCTCTGAGCCATCAGCCCAGAGCCCGACGCGGGGCTCGAACTCACGGGCCGCGAGATCGTGACCTGGCTGAAGTCGGACGCTTAACCGACTGCGCCACCCAGGCGCCCCATACTTTTGCTCTTTGAAGAAACAAATGAGTTGCAAATACCCAAATAGGAGCGTTTCGTTTCTAAATATCAAATACATAAACATCACTAAATAAGAAGCCGCAAATATCAATAGGAAACTAGTTGAATGAACGATGATCCAGCATCCTATAAGTATTACGAAGCTTTGTAAAATAATGAATTAGATTTATGTGTATTGACTTAGAATGGGGTTTCCAATCTTGGCTCTATTGACATTTTGGAGCAGATAATTCTTTGTTGTGAGGCTGTCCTTTGCACTGTAGGATGTTTATAGCAACCCTGGTCTCTTCTAGATACCAGAAGCAACTTCTCCTTCTCCTGACCAGTCACGACCATCAAAAATACCTCCAGACATTATCTCTCGAGGGGCAAAATTCTCCCATCTGAGAACCACTGACCTAGAGGGATATCCAAGATATAGAAATTGAAAAAGATGGGGTGCCTGGGTGGCTCAGTCAGTTAAGCATCCGACTTCCGACTTTGGCTCAGGTCATGATCTTGCAGCCAGTGAGTTCGGGTCCCGCATCGGGCTCTGTGCTGACAGCTCAGAGCCTGGAGCCTGCTTCAGATTCTGTGTCTCCCTCTCTCTCTGCTCCTCCTCCACCCACTCTCTCTCTCTCTCTCTTTCTGTCTCAAAGATGAATAAATGTTAACAAAAAAAATTAAAAAAAAAAAAGAAATTGAAAAATCAAGTTGTAAAATAATTATAGTGTATAGTCCCCTCTTTTTTTTTTTAAGAAGTATCTAAACTTTTAACAATGGTCACATTATAAGAGAAAGAACTGGAAGGGTGAAGAGAAGAGCATCTTAAACGTTTCCATTTATAAAAACACAAAACAAAATGAATGAAAAAAACACACTAGTGAGGAAAAGCTAAAAAGATCTATGAGTAGTTTAAACAGTAGAGCTAAGTGCTAGGGTTTCATCTGAAATGTATAAGCTTCCCATTTCTTAATACTTTCTGAGTTCCTAAACTGCTGGGGAATCCTGGAGAAACGTGTCACAGGTACCAGAACAATCCCACTCCTCCTGGTCTCACTGACAATACTGACACCCTCTTCCGCTGTCCCTGAAATATTACATTCCACTTACTGGCAGGTGTCCCTCTGCAGACGTGTATCACAAAAGTGGATTTTACAGTGTCGGTGTGTCCTAATTTGTTTTTATTGATTGGCGTCCTACCACTCATTTAGCCATTCCTCCTAAAAAATTTGAGCTGTCTACCGGCTCTCCCATGCTCTTCTCAATTTCCACCATTGCTTGCTTATGTCGCTTCTACCCTCCAGCTAGTGACAACTGAGTGATCTTACTCTTTTCATTTAAAACATTTTTATTTATTTATTGATTTGTAACTTTGTTTAAAGTTTATTGTTTATTTTGAAAGACAGAACACACGTGAGTAGGGGAGGGGCAGAGAGGGGGGCTAGAGAGAGAGAGATTTCGCACTGTCAGCGTGGAGCCCCACGTGGGGCTCGAACCCACAAACCACGAGGTCATGACCTGAGCCCAAACCAAAAGTCAGACACTTAACCGACTGAGCCACCCAGATGCCCCATCTTATTCTTTTTTTTCAAGTTTATTTTTTTATTTTGAGAGACAGCGTGAGCAGGGTAGGGGCAGAGAGAGGGAGAGACAGAATCCCAAGGAGGCTCTGTACAGTCAGTCCAGAGCCCAACATAGAACTCATTCCCACAAACTGTGAGATCATGACCTGAGCTGAAATCAAGAATTGGACACTTAACCAACTGAGCTACCCTGGCATCCCAAGCGATCTTATTTTTAATTCTACTCTCCATATAGGTCTTTCAGAATGCACTTTAATAGTCCTTTCAGACTTATTTAAATCTAGATGTTTTCAGTATTTACAAGGAACTTCCAGATTACATTTAAATTGTGTATCTCAATTCTGACTGTAAAATAATAAATCAGCTAACTGGCGTGACCATGAAATATGATGATCTGATTTACACAACTTTCTCATTAACAGAGAACTTGCTTTGCTCCAATGCCTATGAAATTCAGCACATACAGGTATTTGATTGACTTATCCCACACCTACTGCCTTTCAAATGGAGCTCCTGGTCAAACAGAAGGCCAAGAAGTAAGTTTTCTTGGCTTCATCAGCTCTTTCTAAATTCCACCTGCAGTGTCACTGAGCTAGCTTGATGGGAAAACAGCGCTCTCGGGAGCCATGGCCCAACAGTGGCGACATGTGTTGACAGAAAGAAATGAATGGGGCCCCAGGCTCTCTACTGCCATCACCCCCCTTTTAATGAAAGCAGTCTATATTCATTTATTTTATAAATTGAGAGTGCTCGTAACATTTCACTTAAGAAAGAGAGAGGGAGAGAGAGAAATAACAAGAAATTTCTACCTTGGGGACAGAGAGAAAACTACTCCTGAAACATACTGGTGGTGGGGCCCAGGCCTTGCCAAAGCTTCGAGCCATCCACATAGCCTTCAGACCCCCAAACATGCTGGCGCCATTTTTCTTATCTCCCATAGGACAATGCACCAAGGTCCTCTAACATATTTTCCAGTAACCCCTGAACCACATAACTGATGCATCAAAATGTGCTAGCATTTGCCATGGTCCACAATTATGCCATAATAACTTTCTATGCATGACTATTACAGAACAAGAAGATTAGTAGTGAAAGTGTCTCTTTGGAAATTCAAGTTCCTTTAGGGCCACCAATTATTAACAACTGCCTTGGGGAACTTGTTGATTCTTAGCAGCTCCAATCATTTTCCATAAAAAAAAAAGGTACCCTTTGAAAGATACTTCCTTTGATCTTAGGACTCCCACTTAAAAAAAGAAAGATGTCAGTTCAGTTTAAAGGTATTTATTAAGCACCTGCTATGTGCCAGGCCAGAGAAACCAATATACCAATGCTCAAATCCTTGAAAACTAGAAAGCTAGCATCTGATTCTTTTAAGCATTACCCAAATTAAACATGATTTAGAATGGACTAATAAATATACTCTGACAAAGTGTAGGCAAGAATAATTCATATATACTCCTCAAAAATAGCTTGCAATTTCTCCCAGTAGTCACGACACAATAAAGAAATGTATAACCACAGATACAGCCCTAAGAAATTAATGCATTTTTGAAAATCATTACCTCTCACTTACTAAAATTAAGTCTTTACAAGATTTTTTTAAAAGATGTATTTTGAGAGTGAGAGGAAGCAAGTAGGGGAGAGGCAGAGGGAGGGAGAGAGAATCCCAGCCAGGCTCCACACTGTCTGCGCAGAGCCCCAGGTGGGGCTTGAACTCATGGTCCGTGAGATCATGACCTGAGCTGAAATCAAGAGTCAGACGCTTAACCGACTGAGCTACCCAGGTGCCCCTAAAATTAAGTCCTAAAGCCTTACCAATGATCACTGAAAGGCAAAGCAACTAGCGGGTTATAAGAGATTGCCACGATTATATCCCACATAAGAACTGAAGGCTGGTAGCTTTCACAATTGCAGGGTTCACGTGTATCATTTCTTAAAACAGTTCATCCTTTGGGAAAAACTCATTCTCTCTTCTTCGTCTCACTCTGATCTCTGATGTTATTAGATAAGAGTTTCCCAACCTCGGCAGGACTGACACTGTGGTCTGGATGATTCTTTGTTGGGGGAGGGGTCTCCCGTGCATTGTAGACGACTTAGAAGCATCTCTGGCTTCTGCACACTAGGTGTCAGGAGCCTCCACTCCCCAATCTGGTTGTGACAGCCAAAATGTCTCTAGACATTGGCGAATGTCCCCTGGTGGGCAAAATCCCGCTCATTTGAGAACTGCTTCATTAGACAAATATAATGGAAAACATCATCTTGGGTGTGGAGGGAGTGTCCGCAGCCTATGTTTTGCTGGTAAGAATAGAAAACATTTGCATAAACAAGACACAAACTGCGATAAATACTGTGAGGAACATAAGTAGGTTAAAGAAAAAAAGTTGGCACAAGAATAGGGTTTACGTTTGATGGGTCAGTACGAAAGGTGAGGTCTTGGTGAGGACATGTGAGCAGATACCTTTCCTGGGAAAGAAGGGTACAGGAATCATGTTCCAGGCAGAGGGAACAGCATGTGCAAAGTCTGAGGTGGGAGAGAGCTTCGCTTGCTTGAGAAATGGAAAGGATGCCAGTACAGATGGGAACAGGGTAGGCAGGGTGAAGAGTGACATTCAGTGGACTGGGACGTGGCAATGAGCCAGATGGTGCAAAGGGTGGGGGTAATCAGGGAAGGCTTCCTGAGGAGGTGACCCACTAGGGCTGAGGTATAAAGGGAGAATAGAAGCTACTAAGCTAGAAAAGAGGGAAGAGCATCCAAGGCAGAGCAGAATACGTGCAAAGGCCTGGTGCATGAGGAAGGAAAGGAGGGGCCAGTGTCACTGGGCCAGGAAAAGCAAGACTGGCATTGAAGCTGTAGAGGCAAGGAATGGCCACAACGTGACAAGTCTTGTAGTCGATCCTAGGAAGTCTGGATTTTATTCGTAGTGTAGAAGGATGTCGTGATAAATTTAAAGGCTTTGTATCTATCTAGGGGGATTATTTATTCCAATAGATAGTAACTGATTGCACTTCATGGGCAACCCATTGAAATCAGTGGGGGACAATTATGTTATATCTATAACATAAATATAACTATATACCCTAACACTTTAACCTACATTTCCTACATTTTGAAGAGTACCCAATTCTTTCTGAATGGACAGGCCATGGACTTCACAAAATAACAGGACGTGCAGGGTCTTCTATTTGCCTAGAAGTACAGTTCAACAAAGCTTTCATGGCCTGTGTAGGTCTTGGTGTGGGGAGTGCTCAGCTGAGACTGGCTCCTCTCTCCACCTGATAAAAGAGCCTCTTTGTCTTGTCTTTTTTTTTCTTTTTAACAGGAAACCAAGGAACGGAGATTTCTGGTGGTGGTCCCTCATTTTCTTAAATTGCCTGAAATCTAGTCTATTACTGAACATTAACCATTTGAGTGACCTGTTAAAATCTGAATAGTTTTAGGTTAAATAAAAAGGAAACTTTGGATCACTAGCATAAATTAAAAACCGGGGACACCCGCATCAATGGACTGCCAAATAAATACCAAGGAAAGGAAACAACACCTTTACGGTCAAGGTATGGGGCCTGCCTAAGGCTGTGAGCCTTGCTTTCTCTTATTTAGAAAGATAAAAGAGGGGTGAAAGACTTATTAGTCCCAAACCGAGACTTTCTCCTAGACTTAATCAAGACTGAAGGAGGCTGGCAAGGTGAAAAATGTCCTCCCTGTATGAATCACAACGGGATATTACCGCCCGCCCCAACCCCCCGCCATACTTCATATAAAGATATGTGGGGATTCTGGGTGGGGGTGTGGGGGCGGGAAATGACCAGTTTGTTCAGACTTTCTCAGCCAACAAAACTCTCCCTCCTCTACATATTAAAATCTGTCTTCACTCATTCTATCAGGTCTGGAGCAAGGGTCTGGGCCTCTATGACATCTTGGTGCCTGAACAGGGACTCTTTTCCCCCTCAGTCCTGGTATTTATTATACTATCTCTTGCTGCCCGCTCAGTACTATGTAATTACACATCCTCTAGCGTTGGGTTTTGGTTTCTTGTGCAAATGGAAGATAGAGGCTTTCAAACTGATTCCTTATTTTTAAAACCACACATTATTACTGTTTTATTTCCTTTTACTCACGACAGTGGTGCTGACTTCTGTCTGGGTTGATTTTATCATAAAGGACTTTGAAACATCTGATACGCACCTTCCATGCAAATAAATATTCTCTGTAACGATCCAATGTTAGGTTTTCATAAGAGAGGATAGCATCTAATTAAGAAGCAAATAACCCAAATATATTAGCGAGTGTGACTAAATAACATTTTTCACTGTGGTGTTTTTTTTTTCAATCAATATTTCTTGAGAAATGGAGCAATTAAACAATTATCAGTAATAAAAATTGCTTCATATTAATAAAGATCAGAGAACTACAAATATGAAATTCAGGCCCGGTAATTTTATGCTCCATTACTTAAGTTACGTCTATTGCAATGTTAAAACTTTGTTTCCAAGTGAACAGCAGGCAGCGGCCGTGCAAAGCTAGTCTATTCGGAACCCCAGTGAACCCTGAAACAAACACAGGTGTGACAAATGCATACCAATGATAATTACAGACCTTCAACACCACAAACTTGAACTTCACCAAAATAGATAATTTTTACTTAATAGCTACTCTCAGGGTTGTAATCAAACATACCTACACATGAGTGTTTTGTGAAACACGGTCTTCCCGAGAGCTAATTAATAGTTTCTTAGCAAAACAAAATTTCCAAGAGTTTACCATAAAACACTTAATGGTATTTCAGCGATATACCCTGTAACTCCTTTGTTTTACCAAGGACTCAGCTCCCTGCTTATTTTATTCGGGTCTAAATGGAAAGTTTCAAGGGGGATTCCGTGTTCACAGCTGTTTGGAACTTTAACCCCCCCTCCTCCACTTTTTTATTTAGTGGTCAAGGTATTCTCTTCACAGCAAATACGTATTCCTTCGTCGTTCTCTCATTCGTGCATATACCCGACGAATAAAATATTTACTGAGAGCCTGGAATTGTATTCCAGCCCAGACCCTGTTCTGCCCACTTCACACAGGCAGGAGGAGGGGACAGGATGTGAACAAGCAACGGAAACCGTGTCAAAGGGCGACAGGTGCCATGAATAAAAGGATGGGGCAGTGGCATGGAAAGTAACACCCATCCCTCTGAAAAAACACTGGAGTCCTCAAGCCAGTTTTATTCGGGAATCTGAGGGATGGAAAATGGTGTCTCTACTGTCCCTGACCCACTGGGAGTTACTGGCAATACCACAGTATAGTTGGTAGCTATAGATTAGACATGCTAAAGCCAAGATAGGGAGAAATAAATCACAGTATAACTTTCTAACGATGCTTTTTCTTGCATGTTATAAATCAAACACGTGACCATGTGTCATACTGCACACAAGCTAAGCAGGTTTAGCGGAAAAGTTTGGAACACGCTCCTCTTTTAATAGATGAGCCTAACGTTAACTTGACCTTAAAGACAGCACACGTACGTTCAGGGTCAGTGAGTATTTACAGGCCAAGAAGAACAAAGAATATTTATTTTAAGCGGTGTATGGTACAAGGCTATTTGCTCGACAAAGAAAGGCAGCCCATAAAAAATGTCTGCGGCCTGTGTATTTTTGGCAGACAATTGCCAAGGTGTAGTAACAGCTAAATTAAAAGTGACTTTGGGGGCACCTGCCTGGGTGGCCTATTCGGTTAAGCACTGACTTCGGCTTAGCTCATGATCTCACGGTTTGTGGGTTCAAGCCCTGCATCAGGCTCTGTGCTGACAGCTCAGAGCCTGGAGCCTGCTTCAGAGTCTGTGTCTCCCTCTCTCTCTGCTCCTCCCCTGCTTGTGTTCGGTCTCTCTCTCTCTCTCTCTCTCTGTCTCAAAAATAAATAAAAACATTTAAAAAATTTTTTTGGAAAGTGACTTTGGATGACAAACATCTGTAAAAAGGTCATCAGACTCTGTGGTTTTTGTATTATATGGAACAGACACTGGTAGCCAAGAAAACAACTTTATAAATAGCGTAATCAGTCTCGTCTCTAACGGTTAAGAACAATATATGGCACTTAGTAGGTCTCAGCAAATATCTGTTAAAGGTTCACACCGTTTCAATTCTACAATCTGGACTTGAATTAGTTCCACTCAAAGCGAGTGTTTTGCTTAGGTAAGCTGTGCCTTTTCCAGTGTTAACTTAGAATAAGAATGCTTTTGGACCATCACTTGACCAAAAATAAATCTAAACGAAGTCATCATTCAATTTGTATGAGAGACTGTTGGTCCCTCCAGTGGCTACAAGGCAATCCTGTGGAATGCAGCTCTGCAGACCCTATTGACAATGGCAATGAGCATGTTCATAACAATAATAAGGGCTTGTTTTAATAGAACGTTCCACGCATTAAACACATTAATGACCAATGAAATAACTGTTTTATCTGTAACACATTAGGCAACATTGCTAAAACAATGTATTAATTGAAAGTCTATTTCTCTAAATGTAAGATTTTTTTAAAGTATAAAAACGGCATGAAAGTCATTTCGTAAAAACAAAAATAATTCACCTTCGAAACTGGAGCCACAACAAATGATGGCGTGAAAAAGCAAAACTTGGAAAATAAGCCTGGTAATTTTAGATGTGCTATTTTGCTGTATTCCCATTTCTCTGGTCAAAAGTGGCATCTGTGTATAGAGGGTGACCTCAGAGTCTTATGAATATTTTAAAAGCTTTTAATTTTCTTCTGGGCATGCGTTTCTTCCATAGGACGTTTATCTCTCTTTTTCTTTTTCCTTACTAGGTACAGAGACTCCCGTACTCAAATACACCTCCCTTACTTCCGTCCTCTTCTGGTCCCTCACGCTACGTTTGATATTACCAGAGCGACCAGAGTAGCGTTTTCTATAAACATGTGGTATCACAATGAAATCCAAAGCAATATCAAACTGAAAATGTCAGTCCTCTAAACATGAAATATAATGTATGAAGAAAAAGTATGTGAATTATCAGTGTGTTTTATAAATTCTCTTTTGGGGGGCATACAAAATATCAGACCAGAGACAATTATTTTACTGTCTGTTTCTTGGATATCAAAGAGAATTCTGAAATTCATCAAAGCTAACCTTCTGTTATGTACAACAGGCTAAGCTGAAAAGAATGTTAACAAGTTCAATTTTCATTCAATCAGCACTACTGCTCTCTGAAATGTTTCATTGCAGGAAAGAAATAAAAATAATCTATATGGTAATTATGAGGATGAATCCCCCAGTAACTTTCAGCTACATGAAAGGTCAGTTCTATTCAAGATATTTTATCAGTCCCCTGCACATACTCCTGTCCTGTCATTTTAAATCTGAACAGCATTTTATTTTCCCATTTACAGCTACCTGCAGAATTAAGTACTTAAGCCAAATAAGAAAAAAAAAAAAAAAAAAAAAAAAAGAAATGTTGAACGCTGGCAAAGGCTATAATAGCACAGAGATAAATCGTTCAGCTGCTCTCTCTCAAGCCTCTAGGGCTGCAGATTTTTCTTCTCCTGGTGCACTGTGGGTATTCAAAACTTGTTCAACATGATTTCATTTCATTTCAGGCACTGCCTGAGAAAACTAAATTACAGAATCAATCATACAGAAGGTCAGAGTGAGACTTCATTACAAGTATTGCATGCTTGCATGAATATCTTTCATTTATGACTGACCCAATATGTCACAATAGCTGTCTAGTAAAAATAATCCACTTTCTGAAATTGATGTACTACTGATGTCAATGCTACTCAGCAGGCTGGGCAGATTATAGAGAGGTGTTAAAAAAAAAAAAAAAAACCAGCCAACCCTTTGGAGCGCACGTTGTAGATTTTTAGAATTGCAATCTTTTGTAGATTAAAATAATTTCCAGATGATCATCTGAACTGACAATAATGCTTAGAGGTAAAGATTTTTCTAACCAAAATACACTGCTGGCTTTGCCTTGCCGACCACATCCTGTTTGAAAATATACACATCCGCCACAAGCAAATCAAGGTTGTTCTTTGAACTCACAAACGCATCGACATTCAATTTTTCAACAATTTGCTTCTGACTACGAGGGCATTATTTGCATATTTTGAAATGTGAATGCTAATCATTGGGCTCTTTTTAATCCCTCCTTTTTGTTCCTGCTTTCTGTTTTTAAATATGATGGCATAAATTTAAGGAAGATAAACACGTCGTGCTTGTTGCCAACAAAAATGCAGCTAATCAGTAATGTGACAAAACTGTCAGTCTTTCTAAAGGAAAACCAATGAAGCTCTGAAGAAAAGCTGGTTCGATACAACATAAACAAGCTGGCTTTTCTTCTTCTATGAGAGTCTTAATTCACCACAGCAAACCTTAACAGACAGCCATATTCATTTGGATAATAAAACTTCTTACTTGCATAAGGTATGAAATATCCACTGCACACTGGGAAGCCGAATGCATGATGTATAAAGTATTATTTATTATTTTTCTGGTGACCTTCCGAAGGGAAATCTCTGAGGAGCTGCTGTGGAGTATTATGATGTAGCCAGCCAACTCGGTACCCGGAGGGAGATATAGAAGAACCTTGACATAGCCTATTTTTAACCATGCCTCTGGCGATTCTGAATTCAAGTTTATAGGTGAACATGTCAGGTAGTACATAGAACAAAGCCAACGACACGTTGTATTCATCATAATTCTGTCCAAGTACATTTTATTTTTTCCAACATTTGTGATTTAAAATCCCATGACATTTCTTCAAGGTGAAATTCTACTAGAATTTTCAACAAGATTAGTTTGTTTCAAGCCAAAATAAATATCACTCAGGTTCAGCGAAACTTCAGAAAGGCACCAATAAATGTGATGAGGTCCATGTAAATACCATGACAACAGCATGCACTTAGCTAAAGTACTTATACCCTTAAAAATCAATGAAATAATTCAACTGCTTTAGTGATTAGCAATACATTACAAAAGAAGCATTAAAAATTGAGTCCTCTCTCCCAAGGCCAGTCCGTGAAAGCATTGTTCTTTAAGTGTATGTGAATATCATAATTATTTTATGATTCCATCTTTAGTTCTTTCCAATATAGTAAATTCAATTGACCATGAAATGAAATTTCATAGTCAAAATGCCTCCTTTACACTTTTTTATAGCAGCAATAACAGTTTTATAGCTTTAAGGCAAGGTAATTCATCAGATGTTTAATTCAAAGGCAGATTCTTATATTATTAATAAATATTTACCAATTTAATAAAATACACATTTTAGCACGCATTATATGGTCTTTTAACTATTTCTGCAACTTCCATCGGCCTTGCTGAGCATCTATGAATAATGGTGAGCCCTGGTAAACTCCCTTGGTGACTAAACATCCTTTTTTATTTTTATGACTTTCCAGGCACCGCACTGCAAGCCTGACTGTAGAGGAACAGAGGACAAGAACCCTCCATTCCAGTGTCAAAGGGACAAAAACGTAAGGAAGTCCACAGGAAACAATTATTTGTGAGGGTGAGGAACATTTATGAATACTTAATGACCACTTCCTGACTGCTTGCTGCCTCTTTTCTGACAAAAAAGGAAAACTAAAAACCCGATGTTCAGCTCAAACACAAGAGATCACAGGCAAAAGAAAATTATGTTGCGTCAATCCTATTTGGGAAAGCAATCTTACATTTCAGAGAGCACGCTGAATCTTCACACCGCTAATCTACTACATACTTTGCAATCATCTGTTGTTATCTGGGGAATTAACAATGAAACCAATAAACATCATTGGCGTGGTCCTAATGTGCAGAGAAATATGTAAACAAGCAATAGGATTTGTTTTTTGTTATACCAACACATCTGTTTCATTTTATCAGGGTTAAAAAAAAAAAAGCCCTATAAACTATTAATCTTGTTTTAAAATGTCTGCTTAGTACCTCACCTAGATCGACACAAATGTATTATACGCTATGATGGGGAAAAAAAAAAAATCCCAGCAGAAGAGTTTAAAATACTTAAGCAGATTTACTCTGGCGATTGCTGACTATAATTGCACACTAAGAAAAATGGAACCAAAATTATTGCATTAGTGATCTTGGCTCTCTGGAGTGCCTTATTCCGTGTTTATGACAATAAATAACACAATTAGGTATATTTCACACAATAACTCACTCTATATTTTCCTCTGCTGGTTATAAGAAATTATTCTTCTTCCCTTTCTCCGTATCACAGTTTGAGATTTCATTTGAGGTAGGAACAGAACATGTACCATAATAAACATCATGTCACAATCCAACAAATGCAAAAGACCTTGGCACCAGATAAGGGCCTCCATTTCTCAAATCTCTCCTGGGCAAACTTCTAACTCGAGGACATCTCTGTGGTAAACCAAAGCCAAGGAAAGATTGGCTAATTCCAAGCCAACGAATCAGACTTGTTGAAAATCATTTCAAATCGGAAGGATCTTGCTGGGTCATCCTCCTTTAGGTGATCATGAACCAACCCATAACCCTCTTGTCCCTGCACTGAAATGGCACTAGGAAGAACAGTCCTCACGTCCATCAGTAGATAGGCGGAGCACGTTTCAGAACATAGACTCCTGGTCTTTACCATGAGAAGTGCAATGATTAAAAAAAAAAACAACCACTTTCAAGCAATAAATGTAGTGCCTACCATATGCAACCCACTGCTATGAAGCACGCCATCTTGTTCCACGAGATTTCTTGAGATTGTTATGGAAGGAAGATCCAGGCTTTGAGGGGGAAACTGGGGTGTGAATTCACTTCCCTGGGAAGGCAACGGATCGCTGAGGCCTTGAAAGGGTAGAAGAACATCGGGCATGCCCAGGGCAGGGTCTGATTCTGGAGGAGGCGTGATAGGGGGGATTTCAAACTCCTCATCCCCGAGGCTTGGCGTATGAAATGTCTGCTAAAAGGAAACAAAACACAGACATCTTCATATTCTATTCCGATATCTTATTTCTCCTTGGAGGGAAGAAGAAAGATTTTGCATGAAAACACGGCATAGCTAGGCCAAATATTTATTTCTCAAATGAAAACATCTTAAACACAGATTTCCATATATAAAGTTTTGCTGATCATTCTGATTAAAGATTTAAGTCTCATTATCATATGGTTTTAATGGAGTATCAGTATTAACAGTTTTTTAATGCGTACTTAATTAGCAACATCTGTCTTTGTTGTTAGTTGGAGCATCAGAGACATTAGATTTGGCTATATAACAAATTGCCACTTTATTGATATGTTAGCGAAACAGCTCAAACCGCTTACATTATCCACATGCTTCATAAAATGCTGACGATTTTGTGGTGCACACACACAACATTAATCCAGGAGTGAACATTACACATGTTTACTTTCTGCCACAACATATAAAACAAGTAATATGAAATTGGTGGTTTGCTTTTTAAAGTTCCTTATGGGTATATTCCCAAGTGCCGAGAACGCTTCTATGGAAACTGTTACAGTTCAGAATACAAAATTTTACATAAGGATTATCAGAGCATATATTAAAAGGTCCCAATGCTTTTATTTTAAATAAAATAAAAAGGAGAGTTAAAATAATAAGGGGGACTTATTCGCTTTTATGATGATTTTAATGTGTATCTATCAGAACATTTTTAGGAGTCTTCAAGTCTGGAAGACTATCTATAGAATGAGCACAGAGATACACTGATATACATGTACTAACTGTACTGGCTCATTTACGTAAGCGAGTGTTATCTCTCAAGACCTAAGTAAATAAGGACCTTAGATCCTTAAAGACAGTGTTTTAAAACGGGGCCTTTTGATGTAAATGAGGGCTTCCATGTTCTATTACACCAACCACCTTTCTTAAAATAGAACTTAGATTGGTGGGGGGGCGGGGGGCAGTAGTCAAGGTCTAGGATATTCTTTTGGGTAGGGTGAAGGGGTCAGATATTCTTTCTAGCTCAAAGGATCAAAGTTATAGTTCATTATTAGTACCATTTTTTGAAGAATTAACCGGTGCAAGTTAATTTGGATCTGCTGTAATCGGTTAAGAGAACTAATTAAGAATGGAAAACCATCATTCTTCGAACTATCG
Source organism: Prionailurus bengalensis (assembly GCF_016509475.1). Lineage (NCBI taxonomy): Eukaryota > Metazoa > Chordata > Mammalia > Carnivora > Felidae > Prionailurus > Prionailurus bengalensis. The sequence goes on from NC_057352.1 coordinate 30,709,268, forward strand.
ATGATAACATAATAACCACTTGAGAGAAAATAGAAACAAACTGAAGGAAAAAAAAAACCATTCTGTGCATATAGAACCTGTCCACTGTTAATTGTATCTCACCAGAAATAAAGAGGTCACAAACTATGGGAGTCTACGGTGGGACAGGTGAACATCTTGAGGTTCTCAGCAGATTCGACATATGCAAAAACATTATAGCACAAAAACCTGTCTGAAAGCTAGAATGAAGTATTAGATTCTCTGACATATTTCTTCTAATACTGGCCCTCCAAAAGACGTCAATTTCTTACTGTGGTACCCTGAGTTCCCAAACACAAAGGGATGGATTGGCCACAAACGTGGTTGGCTAATGAACGTAACCCTATGGCTGCATTTGCCGTTATTTTGGCACTAATGTGGTCTAGTAACAGATGCAACTGTAATTTGTGACTCATTTGCTACCCCATTACTGCTTAATGAAATCTAACATATCACATTAACAATACGGATAAACACTCATTCTTGATATGTGGCATTTGGCTGTTTTCATTACCACTGTAATTAACACTTGAAATATTATTTCAATAAATATTTAAAGTACTTTAAAAATGGTCAGGGTAATCATGACACAGACAGAAAACATAAAGCAAATGTGTGAATTTCCAACTCAGAGTATCCCAGTCCCTGTGGCGTTATCTACAGGGCAATATCTATGTGAAGGGAATTGGTTTCAGGCACAATTTCGACTTCACAGCATTCAAACCTAAAGTCTTCCTGAATTAGTTTGCACTCATTAAAATGTTAAAAAACCAAATAAATTTACTTTTAACGCAATGATCGGGAAATTAGGCACATGCTGTAATGTGGCGCATTAACATTTACTTGGGCTTTATTTTTTGTTCAAGATGTACAGTGAAATCGTGGCGTAAGATTAGCTCTTAAAAACTCTAACATAAAGCACGTCTTATGCTAGGCGGTCAAAATTAAGGAGGCTTTCACTTTTATTTTCGTTAAGGAACAGAGAGGTGTCTTACGAATAATGTGTCCCTATGGTATAATTTTTTCAAAAACAAATTAATTTTAAGTTAGAATTGAGTATATTGCTGTAGCATAACCTAATAAAGTGACATGATAATAAATCACCAAGAAAATGCTAAAATGTTAAACCACTTTTAAAAGAGAGGTAAAGTTAAGCATTCCTTAGAGAAAAGAGTAACCCCAAACACCGGAAAAATCCGAGATTATAAAAATAACCACGTCTGGCACCAGTACCAACAAAAAAGACACTGACTTTTGTGACTCCTCCATCTGACCGCTATCAGGTTAGTCGTTCGGAGTCTATAGTGATTACTTTTTACGGATACTGGCTTTTCAGTGTTTACCTTGAACATGTTAAAATAGTATGTACATGGTTAAATACCATCTGTACTGAAATGTTCAAAACATTTGTTCCTTTTGATAAAAATGCAAATCTGGAGAACTGTTGTATCAACATATAACAGCCAATGTCTGACACGGTGAATTATCACAGCTGGAATTAAATTGTCTCTGAACAGCTGCTGGCAGTAGAGCTTTCATCAATGTTTGATTCAAATGTAGGGAAAAAATCCTACAGAATGAAACATCATGTTGTCCTTACAGATGGGGTTTGTGTTCATTATCACAAACAACACAGCAGCCAGTGCCAGACAATATCCCTTATGTAGGCGGTCTTCTTGGTTAGACAGATGATGGCCACTGCAGAAATGATTAATCTAGGAATACCCTTAATCCTCGCTTCCCCATTTTCTCTAATAATTTTGCAAACTTCATTTCTTTCATACCACTTGCTTCCCTGTACCAAGATCATTTACAAAGCCATTATGATTTCCATCCTCTGGGGTCAGGCTAGTTCGGTTTCCTATATGTGAACGTACTTGGAAAATGAAGACTTTTTATTACGGGGACCGCAAGAGGGAATGTGCCATTTGGACCAATTTCACCTGCTTGTTCTTGTTCTAGCATCTTAGATCGCACCGTTCGCCACTTGTGAGGAAACCGTTTCCTTGATCTAATCAAGATGGAGGTTTTTCTGGACGGGCAGGCCAATGAGCTCAGACAGCAGCCCTCGGTCAGTGAGTAGGGAATGCAGTAAAAACAGCAACGAGAAGATGTTTTTGTTTTTTGTTTTTTTTCCATTTGTACCAGTAAAGCTGTAGACAAACCCAGAGCCATCAGCCAGTCTTCCCTGCTATGACCAAGTCCTGGAGCGTGCCCTTTCACTCATCCATCTCTCTGTATTGATTGAACACCTACTATGTGCCAGGTACTGTAATGGTCCGTGGGGATCTAACAAGAAAACGAAACACTCCCTTCACATCACTCCCACTGAAGACCCAAGAAACTATAATACTATATTCCCCCACATCATTTCCCAAACCATGGCAACTTAATGAAATTATCCCCAGAGCTTTGTGGAATTGAAGTACTTTCTATTAAAAGTCTCTTCCACCCCCTAGTTTTCAAAATAACCACTTATTTGCTTAGCTGCCAATTTGGAGAGACAGATTTTATGTGCTGTCTTACATATTTACTTTTGTTGGCATGTACATTTCTTTTCATCAAGAGATGTGTGTGAATTACTAACGTTCCTAACAGCCTCCGGATAAGTGACAGTCTTGTCAGGTCATTTTCTTTTCCAAAAGGTTTTTCTCCTCCAAAGTCGTTACCTTGCACCACATAAGAGAGATAAATTTGATACTCTGCTTTTCCCTTCCAGCCTTTTAAATGATCCAAATAACACACGAAACGTGAACGGACGCATGAAGACAGACACCTACCTCACTGGCTGCAAAGAAAGCACTGTTGGTCTCAGCCATGTTCATGTAGTTATTGTTGTTTCCAAACTGAAAGAAAACAGATTGCTTTACGTTAATATGCAGACAGATCAAGAATCCCGGTGGTGTGCTTAAAACTCAGATGGGATTTGTAAAGAATGCTAGTGTCACGAATTAAAAGAGTAGTTTCACCCGGACCAAATGTGAACTGTGACAGGTTTTGGGCTACATGTAGTCTGGCTGCTTCCCTCAGAAAATAAAGCACAGAGTCAAGCTAACTTGAGAATTCTGGGAAACGGGGTTGATTCTCATCAAGACTAACAGCGAAGGGAGACCACGACGAACCTTTGGCCGCCCGGTCACTAGTGGGTGTTGTTTACTGAACTGGCATTTGTGAGAGAGGAGAAGGAAAAGTTTCCAAGAAAACCACCTTGACACATTTTTACAGCATGTTGAGATTTCATAGCTCACTTTTCAAGAACAGATGTCACGAGTGTGAGTAGGTTAAGATGTGAATTAAAGGGAATAGAATCCAATTCCCAGGACTCAAATTCTATTTTCTAGCGAATGGGGTGTGGCATGAATATAAATAAATAATAAGACTAAAGAATATTTTTCAAATCTCCAAACGGAGTTGAAAACGATATCTGTATCCATCAGAGCTGTTGAAAACAGTGATATTTAATCTCTCGATGTAACATTAAGTGCAAAGAGGTTTAAAATATAAACGGAATCCTATGAACACAGCAATTTTTATTTAATTCCCTAACACAATAGCCCATTCATACCATCACAAATAAGACTGTATCAGCATTTCAGACGTAAGCTCTTTACTGCTAGAGACCTGTTATCAAAATGTAAAACTTGGATTTTGCCAGAAATGTATTTTCAGGTTCAGATGGTATAAGGAGGCGCGTTTTGTTGCTTTAAACATTCTGTTATCAGTCTGGCAATATGGAAAGGCTCTGTGAACATAATTATCTGGGGCTATATTATTTTCACGATTTTATGAAGTGGTAAAAGAATGCCCTTCTTTTTGTAACGTGTACTGTTTCTTTCCTTCAGTGCATCAAGTAACATAAAGGTTTGGTCTGCAAAGGGTGAAATGTATACATCCATTCTCTCATGTAAATAGAGCTAGTCAATTATTTAAACTAAGAGGCAGGGGGCCTGGGTGGCTCAATCAGTTAAATGTCTGACTCCTGATCTCAGCTCAGAGCATGATCTCACAGTTTGTGAGTTCGAGCCCCGCGTGGGGCTGTATGTTGACCGTGCAGAGCCTGCTTGGGATTCCGGCTTTCCTTCTCTCTGCTCCTTCCCTGCTCTCTCTCTCAAAATAAATAGACTTTACAAAACATTTAAAAATTAAGTAAAAGGCATAACTTCCCCCAGGAGAGAGGGAGAGAGAGAGAAAAGAAATACAGATACACAGATAGATAAATGTAGAGAATAAATATAGACACATAGATATGGAAGATCCACCTAATTCTCCTCGTAGTAAACCCACCAACACTTATTTCTAGGGGGCTCTCGGCCCCTGACTCTGAACCTGTAGGATTCGTGCACAGAAGCCCAACTGACATGCTACACTTTACCATGTCAGGGATCCAAGCACTAAGCAGGATTTACACAGAAGGCTCTAATGGTTCCAGAGTGCTGTTGTGGTCTCCGGAAGCAAAATCCCACCCTCTAAAACGACTCCTAAATACACACTCACACAATGAGCTTCAGATTCATTTGGATAAACATCTTTATAAGGATTTCTGAAAGATGTATTTGTTAGCACTTAAGAGAGACCCGTACCTAGTTTCTCTGAAGGCACGGGATATCCAAAACGTGTGGGGATGGTTTCGCCAACACATACTTACGTCCAAACCCATCAAGGTGCATAGACGTTAAATAGGTACCGCTTGTGGTATGGCCATCATACCTCGATAAAACGGTTTTAAAATCATTTTAAAGTGAAAAAAGGTACCTGCGTGGGCGGGTGCGCACGCACCTGCACCTCCCGCCCACATACACAGACACATTTCCCCCCATTTTCCTACGACATTCAATGCGTGCAAGCAAAAGCACAGGTTTCTGTCTGGGAATTTTTGATGAATTAATGATCCTAGAATCAAATCGCGGGGCCTCCGTTCTGACTATGCTTTTTGGATGTTTATGAGGACTTCGGTCACCATGTGCCTTCCAGGCACTCACTCCATGCCTCCCGCAAGCGGCCCCAAGCCTGCCACCCAGCTTTAACGTTATTTAAATGTACGTGTTGTTGGGGCATTAGAAACCCATTTAAGGAAAGCAGCTCATTATCAGAGAGTATTTTTTTAAGATTAAACTCACTTATTACCTAATAGCACCTAAAACAACAAAGAAAAATAAAATGGCTATTAAACTAAGGGCCTAAACAATTCAAAAAACAAATTAAGCTTAGAGTAAAGTAAGAACTGGGTTAGAAATCCTCTTCTGAACAGTTAGTATGCGAATGTAATTACTGAAGAAACTACAGCTAATCAGCTGTGAATTGTATCCATTAATTAGTATTTGCCCTGGAGAAATGAGAAAAATCAGCAACGACGCTGGCACCGCGGTGTGCTGACGAGCCACGCGACGGCCGCGCTGCGTTTAGTCAAGCAGGTGGCTCCAGTGGTCCACGTAATTTGAAAAGCTCTCACCTGAAGTACTGAGCTGGAATTACAAAGCACTCCTTGCATATCTTTTGTATCTATAGCAGGCCTTAATTAATGGCTTTTAATTTGGAAACACTTGGCCATTGGGCGGGAACAGTTATAAATCATTTCAAATAGAAGCAAGCGTTGCTGTTCCACCGGGGGTAACGTATCTCCCCTACAAATATGGCCTCAGATACTGACTTGTGCAGGGAAGGGTCTTTCTCTTGCACAGGTGGCTGGGTCCCTGCTTGAGCGTGGTAGGGTGGCTGGATAAAATACAGGCTGCCCAGTTAAATCTGGCTTTCAAATACACGACTTTCAAAGTGTAAGTATGTCCCATGCACAATTTGGGATATACTTATACTAAAAAAAAGTATTCTCTACCTGTGATTCAACTATACCCCACTATTGCATATTTTTACTTGCTAAATTTGGCCACCCTACAGCGTCGTTAAATTGATCAGGATGACAGGAATGCCACTTTCCATTTGATTTACCTTATCTGGTAACACTAGCTTAATTTAATTTGCTTTATTTTAAAATGTGACCTATGAATCCTGCTTTACTCATTTTGTGTAAGAACAGATCTGATTCTGAGAGAAAAAGTGATCCTTTGGGGGCAGATCTCTAATATAATGACCTCAGAACAATTAGCTTTAACTGAATTGTGTACAATTAAATTTACTTTACGTTCGAAGAGACAGTGACATCGGTAAACAGAATATATTACAAAAAAATCCCTAGGTCCACGAGGGAAAGGGCCTTCACTGTGTTCACTGCTGTCTCCCCACAAACTGGCACCAATGCCAGGCATATTAGAAGCACTCCAACACTTGCTGAAGAGAGAGGGAGGGGGAGAAAGGTTGATCACATTCTAATTACCCTGAGAGGCCTTCTACATACATTATTTCATTTAACTCTCCCAAGCAGGACTAAATGTAATTTATTTTCCCAAGAACAAGTTAGAAAAAAGGAAATTATCCCTATTTTATAGATAAATAGACTGAGGCTTCAAGGGATCCATGCCCCAAATCATAGAGGTAAATACTGGAGTCTGGTACCCCTCTTAACATTTCAATAGGCACGGAACCTTGAATATTTCACTCAGTGATGAATTCAATGTTAGAACTTGGTTTTTATCCTCTCACTCAAGGCTACAGTCTCCCAGGAGGTGTTTCCAGATACCTAAGTCTAGCAGAATGCTCCTTAAGAAAAGAGTTGCAGGGGCGCCTGGGTGGCTCAGTCGGTTAAGCCTCTTGACTTCAGCTCAGGTCATGATCTCACAGTTTGTGGGTTCGAGCCCTGCGTCGGGCTCTGTGCTGACAGCTTGGAGCCTGGAACCTGCTTTGGATTCCGTGTCTCCCTCTCTCTCTGTCCCTCCCCTGCTTGTGTTCTGTCTCTCAAAAATAAATAAACATTAAAAAAATTTTTTTAAAAGAAAAGAGTTGCAGAGTTGCAAAGCCCATAAGTTTGAGAAGGGCTGCAGACTACCGCCCCTCTTTTATGAGTCCCTGTGCCCACGACACCAGGCAAACGTTCCGAGAAGTCCTGCAGCTCATTCATTCACAGCAAACACTTATTTATGTGCCTACTGTGTGCAAGGCACTGCGTTAGGCTCTGGCAACAAAACGGTGAGAAAGATGACAACGTTCCTACCTGGACGCAGCTCACAGTTTTCTTTGAGTGGGAGACAGCAAACCTCCCCTTTCCCCCCACATTTGCCATGGGACACCTCTTTTGGTTTCCCCCACAACAGTCTGCGGGAACACTGTGGGAAACCTTGTTCCAAACCCCTTATTGACAATATTCTTTTACTTTTCCCAAACACTTCTTACAAGAAGCTAACATCCTCATTTTGCACCATGGTAAAGTTTACGCCTTTTATGAATCACCTAAATAAGAATTTCTAAATTACTCATTCTGGGCTTTCGTAATTTGGCCGACTTCCAAGTTTTCTAGGTGGTAGCTCTCCACTGATGTTCCTTTGACGATCCCCCAGTGCAGCCACACTAAGATTATTTACCGTGATTTCAGGAGTCAAAGCAACATATTTCAAATCAACTGAAGGAACGTCAGGTGAAACAGAGTTACCGACGACGGAGAGCACGTAAAAACATTCCTTAATGCTTCTTTCTTAAGAAACAGGCCAATTCCAAGTGTTTCAAAGAGCTTACACATTGGGGGAATGGTCACTGCGAGGCAGGGGCATTTATGAAGTACACTGGTGATGATCGGCCCTTTCCACTTTGATAGGCTCTAATAGATGTGATCCCCAAAGATATAATCCCCCAAGATATAATTATAAAGCAGGACGGAATTACTCTGCATGTCGAACTTCTGTATCTTAATAATTTCACAAAAGCACATCTTCGTTGTACCTGGAGGTAGATTTGCTTTTGCGGCTTGATGGATAATTATAGCTTCGGCAAATACAATTTGTGAAGGACATCAATTAAAAAGGAGCATTGCAGGATTCCTAAAAAAAATTTATTAAAGACCATCGTGTTCATGGCCTGTCTACCCGTGTGAAGTGCCAAAGTAAATTAATGGAGATTGTTAATTCTCGCTTGTCCAGCAAAAGGCTTGGAAGAAAGTAGAGCAGCCCAGACAAAACCCATCTGTAATCACAAGACGGATACTTCGGCTTGATCAGTCCACCCAACATGATTTTCACTAAAATTATTTTGACACCCATGTGAAGAATTGTGTAGGCTTCTAATAAAGCTGCATTAACTACAGGGTACCAAACAGCTAAATGGCACCAATTTAATCCTTAAAAAAAAAGATAATCCTTCGAATTCTCTTTCCTTTGTTCCCATTAGATTTGTTAGCAGACACCATCCAATTTGATGCCTCAGTAAGGACATCTGTCAAGTTGCTTACACAGATGAACTGCGCCATCACGGACCAAGTGCGCCAAAGTACGGTCACATGATGAGAAGGCAGTGCCTCAAAGTTCGCACACTTGATCTCAAAGGCTCTGTTCGCTACCCCGTGGAAAAGAACTTACCAAAGACAATCAAGGTTTAACCATCTCCGGCAGTGGGAATCTGTTTCGAGATATAGAGCCCCAAAGAGTGAACACAAGCCAGATATGGCAAGTGACAATAAATACTGGAGATTATCAGGGGTGGATCTGGCACACCACATCATGAACGAACAATGACGTAGTGAATACGGACAGTCCATACCAAAGGCTACGGGTTCAACAGCAGTCTGGAAACAGAAACTGCAAACAATGGACTAAGATGTGTAATTAGCAGGAGAGTACGTACACACACACACACACACACACACACACACACACACATCCGCTAATTATGTATACACAAAGAGAGGATTATGTTCACATATATGTATAATTATACACACACATATATAAATTCACATATATATATTAATAGGTTCAAATATAAAGCAAGATTTTTGCAAGAAAATAAACTTTCAAAAATATTATTTGCCTTTCCATATGCTAAAAACTCCTAGATAATTATCTCCTGAGCACCAGACTCACATACCCAACTGCCTACATTTGCATGTGGATCTCAATAGGCATCCCAATCACATGCACAAAACTGAATTCCTCATCTTCTCCCCAAATCTGCTCCACCCACAGCCTTCCCCATCTCCTTTGATGGGGAGATGACTCAGTTCCAGTGACTCAGGCCAAAAATCATCTTTGAATCCACTCTTTCTCCTTCCGCCATCAAATCATCAGAGATTCTGTTGGCTCCTCTTTCCAGTTACACACACAACTGACTGCTGGTCACTCCCTCCACTGGATTCACCCAGGCTCAAGCCACCCATCCCCTCCTGGGGTCAATGCTCCCCCTCCTGGCAAGTCTCGCTGGTCCTACCACAATGTCCACCAGTCTATTCTCAGCACAGAACCAAAGAGAGACCTTGAAAACCTAAGTCCGGTCATACCCCTCCTCTGCGTAGAACTTTCCAATGGCTCCCTGTTCCCTCAGAGAAGAAGCCAAGACCTCATAACGGCCCCCCATTTCTTCTCTGACCCTTGGCCAATGTTCTCCCCCTTGCTTCTCCTCCTCTAACTCTGCTGGCTTCCCTGTTGTTGCTCCAATACCCCAGACACATTCCTACCTCAGGGCCTTTGTACTGGCTCTTTCCTTGCAATGCCCTCAAGGCTCTTGCTCACTTCCTTCTCTCTCTCTCTTTTTAAGATGTTTATTTATTTTGAGAGAGAGAGAGAGCGCGCGCGCACACACGAGCTCCCAAGCATGTGAGCAGGGGAGGGGCAGAGAGAGACAGAGGGCGAGAGAGGATCCCAACCAGGCTCCTTGCTGCCCACGCAGAGCCCAAGGCAGAGCCCAACACGGGGCTCAAACTTTCGAACCTTGAGATCATGACCTGAGCCAAAATCAAGTCGGACTCTCAACTGACTGAACCACTGAGCCTCACTTCCCTCTTGAGTCTTTTCTCAAAGGTCATCTTCTGACTACCCTCTAAGATTTCTTTGCAGCCCTCTTTCTCCTCCAGCACTTTCTAGTCCCCTTCCCTGCCTTGATTGTTCTCATAATGCTTTTCAGCGTAACATATTTACTGTCTTCTCCCCCCCACCCCGACCTAGAATGTAAATTTAATGAGGATAAGTACGTGTTGTCTACTGTTTACGCTGATGTCCCAGTGCCAAGGAGAGTTTGATAAATAGTAAGTGTTCAACAAATCTGTGTTGAATGCATGAGCAAATAAATTAATTTCTAGATGTGAAATGCTGGTACGCAGAACTGTTCTCCAAGCCAAGCAGGGCACCAGATAAGCACTTGAAATTCAAGCAAAAAAGGAGAAACCAAGCATCCATCACCAAACGTTCCTGCACAAACCACACCTATTGGAAAGAAGGGGTGAAGGGAAGAATCACGTATTCTAATAAAATTAATATTTCAAATGTTAGAGACACTTAGCTTGAAAAAAAAAAAGCTTCGTTCTAGAAAAATGCACTAGTCCTTTTATCAAAAAGACACAGAGGCCTGGGTGGGTGTGGCTGGAGTGTTAAGGGTGGGTGCCTTGGTGTTTGAAAATGCACTGCAGTGGACGAGGCTGATTCTGGCCTGCAGGCAAAAAGCCCGGAGAAGGGAAAGCCAATAATCTAACATCAAGGGACCAAGAGTCTGAGTATTAAATCTGACAGTTGATTTTTTTTTCTAATTTAAAATATTCTGTTTTTAAGAAATTTTTGCTTCAAAGGTTAGGTCAGAGTTTCTCAAAGTGCGGTGCTAGGGACTACCAATTAACCAGATGCCTGTTTAAAAAAAATGCAGATTACCTAATTCCCCAGAGTTTACTGTATCAGAATCTCTAGCCAGTGGGGCCCTAAAATTCTGCGTTTTTTTTAAACCAGCTTCTCGGGAATTCTAGAACGTGCTAATATTTGAAAACTACTAGTCTAGTTCATCTTGGACTAATGTAGAAAAAAATTTTTTTTAAAATAAAGCTTTCCATACATCTGAAGATGATCTTATTGAAATGCTGATGTAGCACAAGCTGTTTTGTTTAAAGCAATAAATGCTTGGCTCAATTATTTCCAATCTCTTCTTACCTTCCTCACTTACGGGAAAATGTAAACACCCATGAGGGGACCATCAGCCCCCCTCCCACCCTCATGAGCAGAAGGGAAGACAGAAACGTCCTAAGTTGGACCAAGGAGGGAATAAAGGTTCTAGACTTCTAGAATACAGGTTTTAGATTTCTCAACAAGTTCCAGGGACCCACACAAGGAAAAAACAATGCCTCAACATATGGACTCTACTCAAACATGGAGGCCTTTGGATTTTCATGATCTGGATGCATCTGAGTCTGTAAATTGCATAACCATCTGGACTAGTTAGAGGTGGCAAGGAAAAAAAAAACACAACACCCTCTCAAACCCAACTGCACTTGTTTAATATCAGAAAAACAAATAGAAGCAGAGGAGAAGACACTAAGCTTCCCAAATCAAGTTTTCTTTTTCACAAAAATGGAGCAATCTTCGAGACTAGCCCAGCAAGCAAGCATCACCAATAGTGAGAGGATGGGAAAAGAAAGACCCAACAGGTCTTCAGCACACAACCAATGAAAAGAAGCCAGTGGTAATGCACCTGCTGTTAAGTGGCCACACGTTTTGTGTAATTCTCTCAGCTCTCCCCTTTCTCCCAAAAGCCTCACTGACACTGAACCCAGCACCTACTGGATACCAACTAGCAGGATGTGTTTGGGGAATATATCTAACTTTCCAAAGATGTCAAGAAGTAGGAGATCCGACTGTTGCTTTTAAGGGATGACAAACCCAGTTAGGGTGATGGGGCAAAAACATCTCTCAGCCTAAGGGCTAAGTCCGGGAGTGACGCTGACCAATGATACGTACTTTCAGAAGAGGAACAAAAGGGAATGGCCACCCTGAGGAACAAGTGTGGAACCACAGAAGGGGGCAGGAGGAGGGGACGTCCCATGCAGAGAGAAGGGAGTGCGCGAGGCTGCAAAGTGTGCATAGGCTGCGTTCAAAGAAGCAGAGCAGAGACCAGTCTGGTTGCAGGGAGGCACCAGGTATTGAGAGAAGGGGAGGTAAGCTAGGGGAGATGGTCGGCAGCCAGGCTCTGCAGAGCCCTGAGGGCCAGTCTAAGCATTTTGAAATGTACTACATCGGAAGGTCTGCGAAGGATTTTGTTGGAGGGAAGAAGCAGAGAGGGATGCAAAACCCACACCTGAGCACATGGAGAGTCCGGGGTGGACACGGTCAGTTCTGGGAAAAACCGGAAGCAAGACCGGTTAAGAACACGTCAAGGTTGGCATGGGGTTGCAGGCGTCCAGACTGGGCAGAGGGAGGAGCGGATACAGAGAACGCTTCATCTCGAGTCAAACTAAACGGCTCTGAACTCCAATCCTGCCACACTAGCTGCGGGATGGCAGACAAGTTGCCTAACTTGTCTTAAGGGCCCGTTCAAACCCCAGCTGATCCCCTTGCTAGCCATGTTAACTGTGCACAAGCTACTGAGCCTCTGTGCGCTTAAGTCCCTCCCCTCCCCCCGCCCCAATCTACGATATGGGAATAAGAACAGCATTTTGCCTCATCCTGGGGGTTTTGAGGACTAAACAGCGTTGTACCTAAGAAGCCACCTTTTCTATCTGTACTAATGGCTAGGTAACATTTCAATGAGTCTTTAAGAAAACAAAGCAGACCACGCGTTATCTGTTTTACAGACTGTTGTGGCTTATATCGGCAGAGGGAGAGAGTTTTACTACTTGAAGAACTCCAGTGACTTCTCAATGTTATTTCGAGTAAAATCCAAGTTCCCAGATGATCTGGCTGCTCATGGCTTTTCCAAACTCCCTCCTCAGAGGGCCGCTCCTGCCCACTAAGCCCCAAGCACACTGCCCTGACTACTCCTCACTCTCTGGGCCTCTGCCCCTGCCATCCTCCGGACCCCGACTGCTCTCCCCTCTCTCCTTACTCTATGCAGGTTTCTGCTTAATGTCTGGCTCCATGCCGTTTCCTCTGACCCTGGGACAGTCGGTGGCCTGTGATATGTAGGTGCTCGGTAAATATTTGTTGAATGGGGGAGGGAAGGAACGAGCCAGAGCGATCCAAGTGCAAATCCCAGCTCTATCACACTTGCGAGCTGCTTCGTGTTACCACTCTGAGTTTCTGTTCTTCATTTCTAAGGATGAAAGAATAGAGCTCTGTCGGGGCTGGGCTGTGTGAGGAGGGAGAGCAAATGGTCTTGCATGGAAGAGGCACTTGGTAAATGTCAGGAATTGAGAGTGAGGAGCCTCACTCTCAAAAGGTAGGAATTTTGACAGGTGCTACAGTATGGATATATGCAAAGCACTCCCCATGAAACGTCAGCGGAAGATTTCAAAGAAAAGGAGCCATTCAAGTGGGGTCTTGAGGGGTGTGTAGGAGAGGAGCTTGCCTGTGAGACAAGAGCATTCTGGCAGAGAAAACTACTTGGGCAAAGCCCTGTCATAAAAGTGGGCCTGGCTGACCAGGACACTGGGCTACAAGCCTTCTTGGCAGAGGACAGAGGGAGGGTTGAAACAGGAGCCAGGGCCAGCAAGTACAGACTATACTTTGGAGAGGTTTACAGACGACACTCTGGAGAAGTTTAGCTCCAACATGCTGTATGGATAAAAGGAGACTCACGACATGTTTGTAGGTGGAGGAGAGAGAAAACACAAAAGTGAAGGACGATCAGCCAACAATAAGCAGAACAGAAGATTCAGAGCATAATTTCCAGATAGTACGAATAACGTCTATTCTGTGTGTTTTCTGTCGTTTTCGGCAAACTGTGGGCATCTTTTATACAGTGACAGCAACTTGTAAAAGAGATAGACGTACTTGGTCTGCTTTGGTGTCTTGAAAATCACTGAAATGATAGCTAATAGTTATTGGTCTGGATGGAAAAAGGCGGCTACGTTCTTTGATGTCAGTGTTAGAACCGGAAAGAACCCTTCCCCGTCCCCAAAAGTTTTGACGTTCGTGTGCAGATTTCCATCACCAGTGGTACATCCCTTGGGTGTAGAAAGGGTTGTGTCTCCTGATAAATTCTAATATTCCTGGGAGGAAGAACAACTTAGCTCTCATCTGTTAGGGGCACTTCAGTGGGAATTTGTTTATAGTAGGTAGAGCCATGGAGACGCACAGTAGGTATCATCTGCAAGGGTGGTCAGAAAATAACACCTTGGAAAAGTGCTTCTCGGCACCACCTTGCCCACCTCCGGCTGCACGGGGTTCGCCTCCAAGCTCCAAGGCAGTCTGTGTGTCACGCAGCATGGCGCTAAAGTGACCTACTTCCCAGTCCATCTCCCTCAAGGGCAGGGGCTATAAAAGCCTCACTGGCCACCGCGGCACCATATCCTGGCACACAGTAGGTACCCAACTGCTAAGACAGTGCCCCAGGATCAGGCTCAGGGGTACTTCCAACTGGCAGCTTCAGCGTGGTTTGAAAAACGTGTAACTGAGCTATTTCTTTTTCTGTGCACGTGATTCAGTCCACATTGCATTCGGGCGAACCCCGAATGGTTATGGACCCCCAAAGTACTGCACGGCCTAAAACAAAACAGAAATGGGAAGTCATAGAAGATAAAATCGGGGAGTTATTTTCCTCGTACTTCCAGATTCTGTAGCTCATGCTGCAACCAAATGACTAAGGACCTCAGAGACTTTCCACTGAAAACAAACTTTAAGGTCTCTAATGATGTGACCTATTTATACCGAATACCCTTAGTAAGTCTCCTGGGCTTCCCTTCTTACACAACTATATGAAATTTCAAATGTAAAAGTGGCCAAATATCCTGCAGGATTTTTAAGTGAAAATGTTTTAAACAATCACAGCATTTCTTGAGTTCAATAACTAAACTCTCTTCACCAGGGGTAAAACTCACGATGCTCTGTAATTTCAATCAGTCCCTCCAATTATGATTTGTTATGAATTCCTTCAAATCATCGATGGCTTCCCATTATCGGTCTTCCATTCCTTCATCTGTAAAGTATAAAACGTAGTGCTCTTCAACTATATCCTGTCCAGGTGCCTAAGACAAATAGCTAATACAGAGAGGCCGACAAAGCTATAGATGTAGATGTGCAGGTAAAGCATCAAGATATACAGACAAGATTCTCAGCCACAGGCAATTTTGCCCCCCAGGGGACATTTGATGATGTCTGGAGATGACAGACTAGGGGATGCTTCTGGCATCTAGTGGGTAAAAGCCAGAGATGTTGCTAAACATCCAACAGTACACAGAGCAACGCCCCCAATAAAGAATTATCCTGTCCAAAATGTCAATAGTACCAAGACTGAGAAACCCTGATATAGATCAATCCATACATTAAGCATAAACAAAAGATATTTGAAGTGTTTTAAAAATAAATACTACAGGATTACTGCTTCTGCGCTATCCAAACACAATCAGTGTTCTTTCTTCAAGTGGGCATTATGCTGACTTTGGATAGACCTACTTATAAGATTATTGACTGCAACCAAGGATTATCTTAAATGTGTTTCAAATATGTATCAAATAGTTGGTTGTCAGCTAGGAAGCTTTCCATTTACATAAATGCTCAGTTGCTTTTTTTTTTTTCTTTTTCCTGCCGCAAATAAATGGAGAAACAGAAATAGTGTAAGATGTTATTCTAAGGCTAACATTTAAAAAGAGAGCAACAAACCTCTAATAAATTCTTCCTGAAGAATTGTGACTTAATGTGTTTATTTTCCAGTCTCGATCATACTTGATAGACCGAATACTTCAAGTACGTCACTCAAAAACCATCAGTGATAAGACGATTCCAAACATATATAAAATGCAATCATTTGAATCCAACAGGATTAATGTCTACGAATTCACCATCCATCACTTCCAAAAGTTTAAGAGCAAGCCTCAGATACTTGATAAGGATGATAACATAAGAAGCCACCAGCGCTGTTCTGGCGATTGAAACATGTCAGGCCTAGTGTTTTACAGCACAGTGGCAGGGAGCTTTTGCTCACGCTGCAAGAATATCTTGATTACGTACATCTTTGTGTGCTTTTATGATTGCCTGAATTCTGTAGGGACAACTTTTTACCAGATGGGTGATCATACGGCTTTCATTAGTTGTCTCTATCTTACCAGTTATGTTTGTTTTTTAATCTAAAATCTTGTACTGGGAAGGGGCTCACACAAGACCCTAAATCCCACTTCTGATAAGGTCTGGAGCAAGAGAAAGCAAAATTACATTCCTCCCCACCAGCTCTTCCGAAATCTGTAATTTCAGATTTCGTAACATGTTTACTTTAAAAAAGAGAGGTTCCCCCCCACCCCAGACTTGTATTTTAATTACTTTTGGTTAGGAGGCTAATGATTTCTTACACATAACCATAAAATAAAATCCCTTCAAAGGAGGGGCCATTGGCTTTCATCTTGAAGACAAAAAATGGAATTCAGTCAAGATGTCAATGTTAATTCAGTCAAGATGTCAAAGTTATTTTAGCATTTTACATAAAATAACCATGAATTCAAGTATTCCTATATAAAAGAGGCATTTTATTCTTGGAATCCCAAAAAGTCGTTGTATACTAACACATTCAAGATTACCTTAACATTGCCTTGCGTGAATTTAAAAAGATGTGATTATACAGCAATGTGTAAGCAGCTCTTCTCAAATCATATATCAAATTTTACCCACTTCAGCAAAAGTCCAATCCTGTTCCAGAGGAGTAACTCGACTATATGAAGGAAAACCGTATCGAGTTGTAAAGGCAAAAGTGACCAAAAAGGAGATAAAGCAGATGCAAAAATCTTAAAACAATCGTAAAAGGATATTAGTGGGGCTGCGTTTTAAGCTAAAGACAGTACATGAATACTATCTAAATACTGACCAACCTTCTCAATATGCCACAGTTACAAATGCAACCTATCTGGGGAGGACATTTTTGCTTAGGGACTTTTTTTTACAAAAGGACAAAGTGCTTAGCTTTAAAATAAAATGTTAGCACCATTTTACAAGGACTTCTACAAAGTGCACACATGACCAACCAATCCTGACTCCATTTATTCCTAGAAAGGGATGTGTTTTGTTGTTTTTTTTTTTTCCCTCATTGCTACTAGTGGAAGAATATATATGGCACAAAGGAAAAATCGCTCCACATTTCACGGCGCTGGTTAATAACTGAGGGAAAAAGTACGAACCATCTATAAAGCCTATCTATAAATTTCTTTGGCCATCATAAAAATAAGTTAGAGGTATGATCTTTTTTTAAAAAGAACTGCAGCTGCTTTCATATCAAGATTAATACTGAAAACAAACCCCGTCTAATAGGGCCCCCTGGGATAAGTAACAGATTCCATGAGGGATGTCCATCTGGTACTGGCCATAAGCGGCTCCCTTCCCCAACGGGCTGTGCAAACACTCCATACCAAAAATAAGTGCTCACAGGAAAGACCATGCTTACTGCCCAAACTGTTTAACTCTTATGTTTTAATAACATTCTTCAGGTGATAAAGATAATAGCCTAAAGAACAACTGGTTAAAAAAAAAAAAAAAAAAAAAAGTACATGTAGAAGAAAACTCGACGTAAAAGATCAGATTTCCCCAATGGGAAAATACACCCTCCAGAGATAACAGGAAATAGGTAATATTAAGTCAAAGCTCTTGGCATTGACCATAAGAGCCCGAGAAAATACCAAGTGCTCATCTCGTTCCAGCATCGAACAATTACAAACTCCCCTCGCGTGCCTTTCGAAAATGAGCTAAAAATAAAAAGGAACCAACCCTCACAGGTTTATGGATGTACACTGGCCAAAAGTCTTTTAAAGTTGGTCCTGACAGTTTTTAATACAAGAAAAGTAACTTTACCAAAGAGATGAGATTTAATTTCTAGCGGCAGAACCTGACGTTGATGCTTTATGCGGTCCAATCTGGAACTAGATATAGTATTGCTTTCTGACAAAGAGTGACCAAGGAATTATCATCCTGCTCTCGAGAGATGTTCATGATGGAAGGTCTGGATAAGATATGGAGTTTTACCAAGTAGCAGGAGTAATGAAGTAGAAAAGGTATCTTTGACACTAAACACAGTGTAATATATTTTATTTATTTGATTTGATTTGATTTACTTAATATAGTTTCTTGTCAAGTTGGCTAATATACAGTATACAGTGTGCTCTTGGTTTTGGGGATAGATTCTTGTGATTCATTGCTTACATGCAACACCCAGTGCTCATCCCAAGTGCCTAATGTTCATCAAACCTTATGGACTCCAGTAGTGGAGAGAAACTTCATTCACTGGGCAAGGTCTTCCTAGGAGTTTAACTGCGTCAGATGTAAACATTCTAGAAAGGTGATATGTCTCAAATTTATTGATTTTATTTGAAACAGTTGTGAAGTGGTTTTAATGACATAGGAAAATGGCCATGGTGTAAACACCATGATTCGAAACTATATACATTGTTATGGAATTTTTCTTCTTTTATTTTTGTGCGCGTTCTAAAATTAGTACCTACTAGTTCTGTAATCAGAAAAAAAAAATACATTTACAATGGAACTGCCCAGAAAGGAGTTCCCTAGTCTCTATCAGCATAAAGCACGTAAGTGTATTAAAATCCTGAAAAAAAAAGCAATAATCAATTTTTACTGTTCATTCATTTACTCCTTCTAACAACAAATATATTCTGATAACATCTATGCTGCCAAGCAGTTTGCTGAAGTAGTCAAAATAGCACACAGCCAAAAAAGTCCCTGCCTTTATGGAGCACACAACCCTGAGCAGAGAAATAAAAAAACAACCTAACGATTATACAAATATAGAGTGAAGGGGCGCCTGGGTGGCTCAGTCAGTTGAGCGTCTGACTTCGGCTCAGATCATGATCTCCCAGTTCCTGAGTTTGAGCCCCGCATCGGGCTCTGTGCTGAGAGCTCAGAGCCTGGAGCCTGCTTCGGATTCCGTGTCTCCCTCTCTCTCTCTCTCTCTCTGCCCCTCCCCTGCTTGCCCTCTCTCTCTCGCTCTCTCTCTCAAAAATAAATAAATATTTTTAAAAATTAAAAAAAAAAGTATCGAGTGAAATGTCACCTGTGAAGTATGCCACTGAGAAAGACACAGGGTGTGGGATGGATTAGAATGCGTGCTGGCTGACCAGCCAGGAAAATACTGCAACAGAGCAGGTGAGATATGATGGTAGTATGAACTAAGGAGGTAATGAGGAAAGTGAAGAAGTGGATGGAGTCCCAGGATTTTGACCCTGGAGGACTTGATGAGTTGAGAGGCGAGAGCGAGAAGGGGCTATCAGGGAAGACAGCTAGGTTTGGAGCTTCCATAACTGGATGCGAGTCAGCAGGCAAGAATCAGTCTTGAGGGAAGGAGGGCTGAATCATGGGTGCATTCTCAATGTGCTGGGATTGAGGCACCAAGAGATGTCTGTAGTTTATGGGAACAGTGTGGAGTAGAGATTTTGTACGTGCAGATGTTTAACGAAGCCATGAACATGAATGAGACCGGGGAGAGAGACTATCTGGAGTGGGGCAAGAGGAGGTCTAGGGCAGAACCCTGAGGAACTTGAGTATTTAATGACCCAGATATAGATCCAGCAAAGGAGCCTGTGAAAGTGACAAGGGTTGTAGAAGCAGCTTAGAGAGGGTGGTCTTCCTGACGTTAGGAGAAGACTTCAGGAAGAAGAGAGGGATGAGTAATATTAAATACTGAAAAACTTGAAGTGTGATCTGTTTGTTTTAGTGACACCAAGACACTTTGCCATTCACAAAAAGCACAGAGCGGAAACGCAGGGAGGGACAGGCCCCAAGGCCCTCCAGGACTTGCGAAGACAAGACAGACCTCTATGCAACATCATGGAACCATATCCAAAAGAAACTCAAATACTCACTCCAGTTTTGGTGGGAGGAGACAAAATGGAGGGGCCAAGAGGTCATGCTGTGGCTAAGGGTGAGTCACACATACAGGTGATGCCTGAATGATGTGGGGGTTAGGGGCACCGACTGCTGTGCAGTTGAAAAGCCCCATATAATTTTGATTCCCCAAAACTTAACTCATGACAGCCTACAGTTGACCAGCAGGCTTACCGACAACAGTCAATTAATACATATTTTGTATGTTATATGTATCATATACTGTATTCTTAACATACATAGCAAGCTGGAGAAAAGAAAATGTTATTAAGAAAATCATAAGGGGGGCTCCTGGGTGGCTCGGTCGGTTGAGCGAACGACTTCGGCTCAGGTCACGATCTCACAGTCCGTGAGTTCGAGCCCCGCGTCGGGCTCTGTGCTGACAGCTCAGAGCCTGGAGCCTGTTTCAGATTCTGTGTCTCCCTCTCTCTGACCCTTCCCCGTTCATGCTCTCTCTGTGTCTCAAAAATAAATAAACGTTAAAAAAAAAAAAAGAAAGAAAATCATAAGGAAGTCCGGGCATCTGGGTGGCTCAGCTGGTTAAGCCTCCGACTCTTGTTCAGCTCAGGTCATGATCTCATGGCTCGTGACATCAAGCCCCGTGTGGGGGCTCTGCGCTGACAGCAAGAAGCCTGCTTTGGATTCTCCCTCTCCCTTTCTCCCCCTCCCCCACTCACGTTCGCGTGCTCTCTCTCTAATAAATAAACTTTTAAAAAACAAAGTAGTTTAGAAAGAGAAAATCATAAGGAAAAGACATTTATAATTCTGTACTGTATTTATGCCCCAAATTCACATAAAACTGGACCCACACAGTTCAAACTCACATTGTTCAAGGGTCAACTTTATAAAGAAAATGTGAATACCCATCATATGATCCTGATTTATTATGGGAGAAGAGATAGTAAGCATTATGCCCTTAAGCATATAAGTTATCCTCAATAGATAGACAAGAGTCTAAAAAAATGTCTGTAAAGGAAAATTCCTTGGAACAAATGGGCAAAAGAGATTTTCTTACAATAAAGCAGAGATCTACCTTTTGGGATTAGTGGAATGGCCTTGCTTGTCTATGATCTGTAAGCACTGTACGTTCCGGAAACTGGTTGGCTTCCAGTGGTGGTAAGCACAGGGCCACCCTGTGCTCACACGGCTACCTCACATCCCTCCCCGTTGCCTGGATTATCAGGGGTCACTGGAGCAGCTGAGTCATAGATGACAAAAAAGGAAAAAAATCAAATGCCATCCCCTTCATCATGAGTGGTGCAAAAGGGACAAAGACGAGCTTTCCCAGTACTCTTTCACTGCTAGGGAAGGGTCATATGTTAAAAGGTATTACAGGTTGACTCCTACCTCGAGACTTAATACTAACCAATTCAAAATTAAACATCCGTGTATTATTAAGCAAGAAATACCTCTCGTCTCCAGTTTTATTGACTTTAAGTTGGAGGAACTTCCACAATGTGTTCAGAAGAAACTGACATCCACTAGAAGAAACAGGATTAAAAGCACCGTCTCAGTCTCTGGGACACCCCGTTTGTAAGCCGGAAACTGCCACTGCCACGTGTCTCCTCAATATCCGTTGTAAAATACAAGAGTCAGACTAGATTTTGCAGTTCACGTTAATGCAGGAAATAGTAAATGTGAACATTTGAGGAAATTTCTAATAAAATCTGAAACCATTCATTCCTCACAAAACAAGTTGTTTTGGTGATTGTTGATGTTGGGGTACTTTTTAAACCCTCTGCGAAGCCAGGTGAATGCCTACAAGTCTACGGTTTTTAAGAACCAAAAACTTAACGATGAAGAAAATATGGAAATAAAGTCTAAAAGCAAAAAAAAAAAAAAAAGTAATAATGATTAATAGTGAAAAGTGAATTCTACCCGCCCCCTCCATTCTGATGTGTCTAAAGAATGAAATTCATCCACACTGACTCTTTCCCCTTTCAACTGCTGTCCTGTCAGCTCTATTAAATAAGAAGAGAAACTTCCACATCCCCAAATTTGAGTAACTAACGGACTATACTTTCTATTTAGGTGGCCTCCTGGTATGTATTTTCCATCTTGAACATACCCCACGTTCTCCAGACTTCAAGCTCCCTCAAGCTCCAGTCCCCATCTGAAATGCTTCTTCCCACCCCCAGTGCAACACACCCTTGCCTGCAGCTAGGGGCCTCCAGCTGAAATTCCATGCATTCATCAGGATGCAATGCAAACACCTCCTCCTGCAGAAACCCTCCTCAGCTTGGGCCACCAGAGTTGCTGTCTCCTTTAGAATCTTCAAAGCCCTTCCTTTCCACCTCTTTTATGGCACTCAGCATGTGCTGATAATAAGGGATTCTTCCTATGCTTCGTGCCCCCCCCCCCCACATCTCCCACACACTGGAAGCTTCTTAAGGGGCAAGAACCATCTTGTCCCAGAGGACACTTGTAGGACTAACTACATACAATGCTTTATCAGCAGAAGGGACCCAAGTAAGTGTTTGGATGTATCTCTGCATTCTCCATGAACTTTTTTTTTTTTTTTTTTTTTTTTTAGCGGAAGAGGAAATACCAACTGAAGACAAAGAAAACAAAGGTCATAGAAGTAAAACATAACAAGGAAAAAGGATTCAAGTCTTAACATTATATTACTTGGGTTCCAGGAAATAGACTCCCTCCCCACCCCAAATGGTCTGCAAATCTACAGTTGACTCATTTATTCAACAAAGGTACACTGAGCCTTCATTATGGAATATATAAATAGACACACACACACACACACACGTATACAAGGATTAAAATAAGCCTTGGAGACAAGAGCACCAATAATATGTATGTCCCAACAGGCATGATCTATCTCTTTATTATTAGGTTTCTGATCTCAGCAGAGCCCCTGTGAGCACTCAGCAATCCCTTGTAACTCTTCCTATTCATTTCCTAGAGCAGCTCTACCAAATTCTCTCCTCCCTCCTTCTTTCCCCTCCCCCACCCTCTTCTCCTCCCCCTCCCTTCCCCCACCTCCAGCATTCTGTCCCATCCTCCTCTAAAGAACTCTGTCCCTCACTGAGAAATACAGAGGCTATCAGTTGAATTCTTCAACTGTCACCCCCACACCAGCACCTTAAATCATCCTTTTCCTTCTTTTGTGTTCTTCCACAGCTACTCTAAATCCCACCCCCATCTAGACATGGCTCCATGAAGTCACCTCTCATTGGGTTCTTCAGCTTTTCCCACCCCGCTGCTTCCTCCCTCAGTTTACAAAAATGTTCCAACCCTGTTCATCCCCAGGGGTGCGGGGAAAACCACTGAGTCCCTCTCAAAGTAGCATCACTTCCTTCCCCCATTGCCCCTAACCCAGCTCCACACCTTGATCTTTCATTCACCCCTAACCCTCCTGCAATCCGTCTTCCTCCATTTAATGAACTGCTTGTCATTAAGTACACCGTGGACTCCTAATTACCCAATCCCATGGACACTTCCCCACAATCTCTCGGTCTCAAATGATCGCTTTTCCTCCTCTTTTTCAACCATTCCTTTTATGAAAGAGTGTTTTCATTTGGAACTAGTTACTCTCAGACAGTTTTCTTAGCCCCCTGAAGATTTCTCAGTTTCTTCTTAACACATGCTCTGATAATTCATCACGTCCGATGTGTCAACCACCACCAGCCCTCCAGTCTAAATATCAGTCGTTGTACTGAGTTGCAATTTTCCAACTCCTTCTGAATCTCACCATGGGTGTCTTACCAACAACTCAAATTCAACAAACCCAACGCAGAGATCTTCTTTACAAATCACAGACGTGTTTGCCTCAAGTAACCTACCACTAACTAAACTTCCCATCCAAAACATCGCCCTTGATCCCCTCTGTCATCTTCCACAAAAGGTCATTCAGCCATCAAGCGGGCAGTGACACACACATCTTTCGCGTTGTTCTTCTAATGGCAATGCCAATGCCAGTGCCACCCAGCCCTCAGATTCCAGTCCAGATGTGATTCCTTCTAATCCATGTCTGGAGTTACCGTTCTTTCAATTCATCTCCCAAACAACATTTTTACTACATTGTAAAACAGCGGATAATACTGAAGAGTAGGACTATCAGAAAAGGCATTTCTCACCCCTGCCCAATATGACCGACCGTTCAGTATGTTCACATAATGACTTCCTATCTTGTCTTTCCTCTCCACAATGTATAGTGTAATCTTGAAAGTAAAATTGGGACCAAAGTGTCTAACACTTTTTAAGCTTAAAGATGTTTCCCAACCATTTTCCTTACTGTTACCCTCTAAGATGTGATTTTTATTTTAAGTTTATTTGTTTTGAGAGAGACAGAGTGCAAACCAGGGAGGGGCGGGATGGGGGGGGGGGCACAGGAGATCTGAAGCGGGCTCTGTGCTGGCAGCACAGAGCCTGATGCGGGGCTCAAACCCACGCACTGTGAGATCACGACCAGAGCCGAAGTCGGATGCTTAACCAACTGAGCCACCCAGGTGCCCCTAAGATGTGATTTTTAATAGTTACAGGGTATGTCACGGCATGGGCATAGCATAATTCACATAATTAGTTCTCAGTAAGGTTAGTCTTCCAAAATGGAAATCTGATCATGCGTATCCTTGTGGGGCTTAAAATCCTTCAAAGGCTGCCCGCAGCTTACTGATTTCAAGCTCTTTTCCTCAGTAGGGGGAGAAAAGCCATTCACAAATGGCCATCACCTTATCTGTACAGCCTCTTCCCTTCCCCTCGCCCCCTGTCAACCTTACCCCCTCGACTCCCATGATCCTTCACTTCTCGGTTCTGCCAGTCCCTCTCCCGCCAGTGCCCTTACCTCTTACTACCCAGTGGTGACAGGTCTTGCTGCTGAGATGCCCGGGGCTGTTTTTCGCACTGTGTCTGTTTGTCCATTCCCCTGGTTAGTGTGTGAGCCCCTCTATGAGACCCATCATCTCCTTGCACAGCTAAAGCCTCACATTTGTGTCAAATAAGTGGGGACCGTGGTTTTTTGTTTGGGTGTGTCACCACTGTGGGACTTAACGACGTAACACTTACAATAACAAGGGCTCAAACGTCCTGAACGTTAAGTACGTGCCCCCGTCAGATGTCGTTCGAGCCTCACAGTTAAGGTTTTACACGTATTCGGACGAGTATTTGCCTGACATACCTGCCCCTCCCCCCTTGGCTGTAAATGTCACAATGAACTGCTTCCCCTTTTGCTCAGTGCTCTGTTCCGAATCCTGGGCACACCGGGTGGAACGTGGTAGGTGCCACATACATATTTCCCGCATAAATGAACAAATGCCCCCGTGAGGTCATTAACGGTATAATCTTCATCCTTAAAGAGCGGAAACTCCAGCGCAAGCACTTCGGTTGGGGTTTCACGGCAAAAAGCCGATGACGCGCCAGTATGTTTCGACGTCCCCTAACAACTTTTGTGACTGCTTCTCGTCTCTCGTGAAAGGAGACGCCCACGGCCATATGCCAAGCTGCGCTCGGGGCTGTATGCCACGTCGCCGGGAGCAAGAGGAAGTTCAGCTTTTGAGAGACTCCCATCTGAGCGGCTCTGATAGGCCCCCTGGACACGGTAAAGGCTGCCCTTGAAATATTACTCCCTCAGTTGTTCCTGGCTGTATACATAAGAGCCATTTCCCGAAATGGATCTGGCCCACGAATTTTGGTTATCAAATTATTCTGGCCATGTTCCGAAACTTTTTTAAGGGAGCTGTTAACGCCAGTCACCTTCAAAGCTACCAAAACCCAGAATGCATTCCTTTTCCTTTTATGTAGAACACTCCTGAGGAGCTGAATTTTCATATCCTGTGTCTGGGACCGAAGACAGATGGCCAATCAAAATTAAGTCGCTCTTCCCCTTCCCAACTGAGTCGGGGCTCCAAACGTGACCAGGTGTTATCGGGTATGACAAGAAAAATAAAAGGCCGTATCCTTGCGTCTGATTTGCAGAATGATGAAAAGCATCTTCATTTTTTTCTTTTTCCTCAAGAGTGGAGTCTTTCAACTCTCAATTTTGTTTTCGTGAGAGGCGCGAGGTAGATCAGACAACCCAACTGGAAAAAAAAGCTCACCCCAGCCTTCGTTCTGAGAACAGTCAGATCAAAAGAATTTTTCTGAAGGCAAAACAGGTGGGTTTTTCCCCTTTATACTTACAAGCGAAACAAATATGTACTTTGTACTTTCACTGAACACAGAACAAGTGGACAGAACCGAGCTTCTCTGTGCTTCGTCAAATACTCACACCTGCACAGGACGGACTCCTGTCTTGCAAAGGAAAAGGGGACGGAAGCCAGTGACTTGTCACCGAGGCAAAGGGGACAGGAACTCAGCAGCCGTAATCCCAACAACTCGCGCAGAATAATGTGCAGGGGAGAAATACATGTTAAGGAAATGTTAAGAAATATTTAAAAAAAATTTTTTTTTTACATTTATTTATTTTTGAGAGACAGAGTGAGACAGAGCACGAGTGGAGGAGGGGCAGAGAGAGGAGGAGACACAGAATCTAAAGCAGGCTCCAGGCTCTGAGCAAGCGTTCAGCACAGAGGCCGAAGCGGGGCTCGAACCCACGAACCGTGAGATCATGACCTGAGCCGAAGTCGGACGCTTAACCTACTCAGCCACCCAGGCTCCCCTCAAGAGTTTTTATTTTTTTACTTTTATTTTTTTTAACATTAAGAAGTATTTAACCCTGGACACACCCTGCCTCTCACATACGACCCCACATGCACATCGACCGGCTTCCTCTCAGAAACCGGCTCTTTGGAATAGTGAGCTCTACAATCTTTACAGGTTCAGCGTATCCATAAATTGGACCATAAAATAAATGTAGTAATGGCGAGTTCCCAGGAGGCGTCAAAAAATAAACGTATAAATAAACCACAGGGTGATGAAAAGCAATAAGCAACATTTTATACTAAATATCATCTGAAGAGAATTACTTCCTGGCAGGAATAAAGAGAAACAATTGGTTACAAATGTTTGACAACCCCAAATACTCTCTTTGTCCTTCTCAACCCCTCTTTTCCTCCCAAGGAAACATCCTCAATTGTTTTATTTTCATCCCGGTCCGTCTCAGAGAATCTTCTTCATAACTGTGCCTTGTTGGCACAGCATGCCTTCTCCTCCAAACACTCAGCACCTTTGCTTCCTCCTCTAGAAACCCCACCTGTCTTACAAAGTCCTTCCCTTAATTTGGAAGAAAGGCAGTAACTATCTCCCAAACTCCCATCCATTTAAACACATAATTATCTAGACATCTCTTGTCACTGCCACACTTCCTCTATTCAATGTCAATACTTCAGATGCTTTTCCAGTGTTTCTGCCTCTCCCTTGCAGGCACGTGCTCTTTAAACATTTATCTCCACCAATACTGAAAGGCTTGAATTTTCTATCTTAGGAGTGCAGACAGCTTCTGACTGATAATCCAAAACTCCCCTATAACCTTTCCATCCACAGGTTTGGGAAGAATTTTACAATCTCTTCTTCCAACTCCCCAAAGAATCCTCTAATACTGGCAAACAAATCTGCTTGTCATTTGTGGCGGCTGCAGCTAATTATTTTCTGAAAGTCGGGCTCCTCGCTCCATCAGGTAGAGTTACTGGCAAGCCCCTCGCATTTTGGTGAGGCCGTGGGACTGGCTCCCTTGCATGCTGTTGCCGTCGCAGTGTGAGCAGAAAGGATGTGCGTCACTTCTGGGCCAAAGCAGTTGAGAAGCAAGGGTGGCTTCCCCACTTTCTCTCCCAGCTGGTTGTTGGCACTTAAAGGAAGACAGCAGAGCCTCCATCAGCCTGGGTTTACCGCCAACCAGACCAACCTTGAACTGTACAGGTGAACGAGAAATACGCCTCTATTATGTGTACTCACTATCCATTTGGGATCTATATGTTATAGCCACTGGGCTATTCTCACTGGGCGGCCGTCTCCTGTTTACTCCCACTTCTCATATCTTCTGGGGCCATCCCAATGCTTCTACATTACTTAGATGATCCTGTGTCCTTCATGTCATTCAAGTTTTTGACCAAATTCATCTCTCTAATAAAAACTTCTAGCAAAAATCATCCTCTGGACACATATATTGTTTACATTGCCATTCACTTGCATCGGGTTAGATCAGTCTTTCGATCCCTCCCTTGGCAAATATTTATTCAGTACTTAACCTCAGATGCAAAGTTTCTGCCAGCCTGATCACAGGATAACTGGAGGGGAGAAGAGGTTATTTTTAGTTGGCTTGATTCCCTGGGACAAACCATCCACCTGGGTCACACGCCAGTGGGTGCAAGAGTTTATGTCAACTGGCCAACAGGGTCTAATTAGCTTATTTATGACCACACTGTCCTTAGTACCTTACAAGGAGGGGTGGTTAATAAATCCTCCATGAAGACTTCCTAGAAATAGGAATGGTGCCTATTGCTGTGGTTGAAAAGGACACAGGTTTGCAGTCTGGGAGACATCGGTTCAAACCCCACCCACCAGCTAGGTAGACCAGCTCTTCCCAAGTTCCTTAAATCCTCTGAGCTCCTACTTCCTCGTCTACGGAATGGAGATAATACTGAAGTTGGCCTTACAGGACTGTTGTCCATCAGCCGGTAAGAGACGTGAAGGAAGCCCCTGTACCTTGAGGATGTCAATCATATGGGCTTCCAACGAGTCAAGACTTGAGAAAGTGCTTCTGGAAAAGGGGGTGAGGTCTTCCTAGTCCTCAAAATGCAATTCCCTGAGGCCGTACTTCTCTTCAAAATGCACCGGAGACAAATTTGAAGAGAAGATTTGTTGGAGACGTGAAGAATGGCCATGTGACTTTTCGCTAATAATTATCAAATAATTTGGCAGTGATAGGAAGGTTAGGTACCATGTCTAGCACTCTGAATCAGCGTTTCCAGACCTTGCTAGCTCTAAAACATCTAAGGGGGAGACCGTACGGACAGTGACATTTATTGGCAAGTTTCAGGACACCGCCTTGACCACAGCCCTGTGGGGAAAGTATCACTACCTCTCCCGGCTACAGATGCAGCGGATTCTCAGAGAAGTTTAGTGGCTTGTTCAAAAGTCACACGGTACACGCACATGTGTTGCACACAGGATCTGAAGGCAGCCTGTCTGTTGCCAGATGGCGTGTTTTCACAATCATCACAGTGTTTATACACACCCCTGTCCTTCCAGAGCCCAGCTGGCACATCTACGATCTCTAGATTCTTCCAGCAAGGCACTGGATCCTAAAATTTCTCCCAAAATTCATCTAGAAACTCTCTAAATCATCATGGGGGACGGGGAGAGGGCAGAAGATTATCCATCAGTCTCCATTTCGATATAGTGAAACTTGAGTATTACATTCTCTTCCATTTATTCTCACTAGAATTTTGCCCTGAGAAACTTCGACAACAACCCCCACCCCATCATCAACAACGGTCAGATATCACCATCATGAGCCACGGGCTGGTGAAAAGAGGTGCTCTATCCAGTTTCACTAAACGCTGCTCACAAACGAGTACAGTATCCTACCTCTGAGGTTTTTTTCTCATTCTTTTTTAACTGAAGACTTAAAAGCCTACATAAAATAGTAACTGGGAGCTTAAAAAAACATGTAAAATACCATATAATCAAGATTGTTTAAATGTATAAAACTGTCAAGTAGATTATCCTTTATGCAATTCAAATGAGCCTTTGGGAAACAGAATTAACTGAGGGCAAACAAGAGCTTAACTTTAAAAGACAAAGAGTTGGCTTATATCAAGTTGACACTTCCAGATAAGATACCGCATTATACCAGGTTACACTCGCAATAATAATTTTTGATTGGCATATCATTTGCCACTAACTACTGCCTGGCTGCCACCAAGCACATGCAACATACTATAAACTGTTTTGAGAGATGTCTTTGTATTGTTCAATATTTATAGGGTGTGTTATTTTATAAATGCTCGAGCTGGCATACGTTAAAAAAAAAAAAGACATTAAAACATCTCGGATCAAAACGATCTCCTTTGCCTTACAAAAGAAGTGCTCTCTACAGACAGGTGACGATTCCGTTCAGACATCTTCACACCAAGGCTGAGTAAATGTTCAGCGGTAAAAACAGAATTGCTTTGTTCAGCTGCACAAACAGATTTCGACATCGCCTCTATTTGCGTATTCCTGAATATCCTCTTTCAGATCCCACTTTTATGGGGGAGCAAAATCAATTTTCTTTGGGACAAAAAAGTGAGATCTGGTCTAATGATTTTAATCTTTTAAATAAACATGAACTGAACTTGGAGCACAAGCTTTTCCCTTAAGAAAAGATCTTTGTTGTTCAGAAAGATCTCTTTCAACCTATGAACATTAACGCCAGCCACAATCTAACCTGGGGGGGGGGGTAGGGAATGGAAAATCTGTATTTCTACCAATGTTCTTTTAAAAGAAATGGCGAATACTAAACACACACACACACACACACACACACACACACACACACAGGCACAAACACACAAACCCTTGCCACCAAATTATCCTGCCCCACACAGACTGATGTTAAGTTTAATTTTTGAAGCAAATTAGGTTCCCCAATTCAATTTTAAACAAATAGAAAATGAGAAACAGAAAACTGTAACATAAAACTTTTATTGCTACTTTGCTAAAAAAGCACACTCATGTTTATGAAATAGAGTCTCCCTTAGCCTCCAAAGGGGAATTATTCTGAAATTCGGCAATACGTCAGCATCCTCGCAAACACCAGCCCCGTGCAGCATTTCCAGGCCTGTCTCAGCCCTGCTAATAGTTATTGTTTGTACAACTGTAACCAAGTACATTACCAACCAGTTGTTCAATCTATATAAATTTAAGAAACACACATTGCCAAGGAGTGACTCATATATCAGTCTATTATATGCTACAGGGCTGACTGTATTAACAAATCACTCTGCCTACAGCTGAAGTATAGAAGCTATATACAGAGCAGAGGTTATTGTCTAATTTAAATCTTGGCTCGCTTCCCAGTGCTGTACAAGATTCCAATTTGTGGAAATGTTGCTCTTTGCTACTGCCAGAAAGGCTGCAGAAAATGGTATTGGGAGCCTTCCAGAAATATGTCTGCAAAATGCCAATCAACAAGTCACTAAAGATTAACAGTAGGACTGTACCAAATTAATTTAAATTATAGAAACATACGGCTAGGATGTTTGCTTTGCACTTAAGACAACACCTTCCTCACAAAGAGCTGGGTTTGCTCCACAGTATAAAATAATATCCCAACGTTCGGATTCCTGCAAACTGTGAACATCAGCTAATGAATTCGGAGGTAGATGTCCTTGCAGAGCCAATTCTTTGGAGTGTTCAGGGTCTTATCTTTAATATATTCAAAACATATGGGGAAATACTTTTTATACCAAGGGTGGTTTTCTCCTACAAAGATATAAAGAAAAAATCAACATAATTCAGTGACCGAAAACAATTTGCTCTGTAATGTGAAGAAAATTCTGGCCTTATTGAGATTCGCCGTAGAACCCGGAGGATGATGCGATCTATTGCACATTATTCCCAATCCTAAAAGATGATAGTGGGCTAAGAATTTAATATATAGCCAAGAGAAACTCACCAATTATATGGCCAAATCGTGAAAATCAAAAGACAACACAATTTATACCCCGCCAGCTGCTCTCAATATATATTACATTCATGCTGCCTCCCCATTATTTTCATGGGAATCTTTAATATATACAATCATGTCATCAACCAAAAGGGGGGAAATCAATGGCACTTCAAGCCGTAGCTACACATTAGTGTATGCTGTATTTCAACTGAATAGGAAGGGAACTGTTTTATGTTTCTCTCCACTGCTTTTCTATTATTGCCTAGCTAATGGAAATACATCAAACAAATGTTCTACAAGAGCAATAAATATTAAAGTTGACCTATCCATCTGGGAGAAATGAGAACAATACTGCTCACTTTTAGCCCAAATATGACACTGATAAATGGAGCGATGAGATTCCATCACACTTTCAACAACCTGGGCTGGAGCCCCCGCGTGATCCTGGTACCAGCAATTTTCTTCATTCATCTTCATTAGGCAGTCACTTGACCTGCCTCCCAACATCCCTGTCAAATCAGAACCTTTGGGGGGCTTGTTGTACTTTCTAACAATGTAGCCTAAATGTGCTCTTCATTTTTTTTTTTTTAAACCCAGAAGAAGGCCCTCAATGAGCATGAAAGAGGGTGCGAACAATTCCTCTGGATGCAAAGAGACATCAAACGTTACTTATGATTAAAAGGGAAACCACGGTGCAAGACAGGTCCGTGCAGCCCCCTGCTCGCCAGAGCACCGCCAGGGTGGCAGGGGAGGCCTCCGAGGGGGCTGACGAGCACCCCCTGAGCCGGGGGGGGGGGGGGAGACAATTAGGTATTCAAATGAAGGATATATGCGGGCCTTATCACAGATGTAGAAATGCCTCCCATTTCCTTCCTCAATCACAGTTTCAAGTGAGCTGGAACAAGAAAGGAGGGCATTCTTACCCTAACACAATGAGCGGGTTTCATCACATTAGCAGTTTTACATTACAGGCCCATTATTTTCTATTTCAACGGCATAATAAGAGAGGTGCTGATTTGATTATTCCGTAATAGTGAAAATGAATACCGATGCAATAGAAAATTGCTATTATAACACAAAGCTACTAATATGATTCACAAGACCCCCTGGAAATTAGGTTTTATAACTCTGATCACAGGGGAAAAATTAGAAAGCCAGTAGGCAAGAAGGGAATTAGGTGCTCCCTCACCAGTCTTAGCAATGCGGGCACCTGCTCATACGAAGCCAGGCGGCATTTACATCGAATGACATCCAAAGCCCAGTCCTTGTGAATTATCTGAGAGGTATTCCTTTCGTTTTCCTTTACGGCATGTGCTCCAAAGACTCACAGCGTTAGCTAAGCCATGTTCGAGGGTAGTATTAATGCACCGCTTTCTGATTCAAAGACAGCCATAAATGACAGAATGCTACGGTAAGTATGAAGGATCCATCACTCCTGGAACCAGATCGTTGGGACCAGGCGGATTCCAAAAATCCACCATAAACAGAATGATGAAACAAAACTGCCTGAAGGATTCTGGTCAAAGGCCCCTCTTCTCTCCCTGTCCTCCACCCTAAATAAAAAGGGCATACACCTCGTGATGATTTCTAAACCAATCTCCTCCCTCACAGTCTTGGAAGGATCCAAGACCCATGTCAGGATATGCACACCTGCACCTGAGGTCTTACCAAGCTGAAATTACACTTTCCCTAGCGCTTCAAATGCAGACCTGCCTGGGCAGGTAGAGGTCATGAGCAGAGAAGCTGCTGGACGACATCCCAGCATCCCCCCAGGTACGAGGTAAAGATGGAAGGCCCTTCACAAAAGCTCTTCCCAAGTCAGTTCTTTCTCAGTTTCTGAGGGTGTATGAGATGTCTAAGACAAGTGGAAACCATGGCAAGCATCAATCTTTGACTTAAACACAAGAGTCACACTGGCTCCAAAGTGACAACTGTGAATTGTGGCTTCTGGCTTAAGAAAGGATACGTTCATGTAGGCCACAAGTATTCCACCTCTGCAAAGACAGGGCTTTCTAGAACTGCAGAAGGGTTTGCAGGACATGGTTTCCTTCTCCCAATACAAGAGATTCTGCTACATTTAAGAGACCTAAGAGAAACAACTTGCTAACATTCAGCTGGCGAGGGAAGCCACATCACATCAAATTTTATCCCGTATCTCCATACTCCCTTTGCGTGTTTAAACATCTGTTATTGGAGGAGACGGCACTACAACGAGAACAAAAACCGAGGATTATGTAAGTAAAACAGGTACATCCCATGCACATCACCCGCTCAGCACAGGCCACGAAGTCCTGACGCAGCCCTGTCATCAACAAACTGCCAGCTAACTGACCGGTATTGGTCCTGCCTCAGCAGCACTGATCAGCACGAACCAACGGTACCACGCTGGATTGCTTCACAAAGAGTTCAGGAACATTTAAATGCTGCCAACTTTCTCAAGCAGGGCACCACAGAAGCCTTTCCAAGAGTTGTGATGGCTGACAGTTACGCTCCTACTAGATATCAAGGGCTGATTTCCAAAACCCTCCACGCCCTGCCACTGCATTTTGCTTTCACGCTTCCCTTTTAGAATAATCCACGTGCCAATGTGTCTCAATAACAGTATTTGCTGAGCCCCTTCTGTACACTAGGCATTGTGCTAATCACCTCCCATTACCTAATTTATCCTTTACCACTATCTTAGGAGGTAGAACTATCGTATTTCACAAAATCTAAGACACCGTTGTTATGAGAAAAAACCCCAACTGAAGACATGTTACAATGTGAAAAAAAATGTGTGCCTTAGTCAATGAAATATGGCATTATTATTATGATTATTATCATCATTATCATCATGGCTATTCTCATTTGTAGCTAAGGCTCAGAGCTCAAAGCTCAGAGAGGTTAAGTAACCTGTCTACAATCACACACAAAGAAAATCTGCGCTCAAACTAAGAACGGTTGGATTCTGACATCTTAAATTCTAAATGAGTAGTCTCCAGTTATCTTTATCACATGCCTCTACTAAAGACACTCATATAAATAATAATAATAGCTATTTATTATTACCTGCCATCGTGCCAAACACAGTCCAAAGCCCCGTCCATGTGGTAACTCATTAATTTGTCACAACCACCTAGGAGACAGGTACTGTCTTTATAACCATTCTACAGAAGAACACATTGAGCGCCTTACATGGTGATGCAGACACGTGGGCTCCACAGTACACACTCTTGTGAGTCACTGTATGGTCTCTCTAAAAAATGGGCATCCACCCCCAACATATGCCGATCTGTTTATAAATTCTATACACAACTGCTATCATCTGACAAATTATGCATATTTCAAAATATCAAGTATTGTAATATTTGAAAATACAGAATTACTAATATTTTCTCCAGTCATAAAGATCACTCCCTGCGCTCTGGGTACCATATTGAGGAAACCACTGCCCCAAGCCACTAATCTAAACAGAGTCCTTTTGACAACCTCACCTATTTGGAATAATCTGTAAGAAACAATCATGCCACCAGCTAAGGCTCCCTCAGCTTTCCTTCCTGGGGTAGAATGGACTCTTCTCAACTGAAATCCTACAATTACTTGCAGAAGGAAGTAACAGAAAATGGAAGGAGAATATTGCACTTGACTGTCATTTCAATACCCACCAAATAAAATTTGGGCCATATCAATAAGGGAGAGGAGGAAACCATCTCCCAGGTGGTTTGTCACTACATGGTATCCTGAGACACTGCAACTCCATTTCTTCCTGAAAGTTCCTTCCTACCCTCCAATAGGACAAAAAATTAAGCATCTCTTGAGTGCCCACTGTTTGCCAGTCCATGTGCAGTACCAGGAGCACAAAAATAAAAAGGGACAATCATTCAGGAACAAGATTTCACAGTAAAAACTAGGAGGAAAAAAAAAATCTAACATTGGTGGAAAAAGCCCCACTCTTCCATGCTTCAGGCTTAATTCTTATTTCTAAAATGTTGTCCCTTATACATTAGCCAGAAAGCCGGTTTCCAGTAAGATAAGCAGCAATAAATACGATGCAAGTCAAACCTACAAGAACGGATCTTCAAGAAAAGGAAACAATTCTCAGATCCATGCTGCCATGTTTAATGAAAAGCAGTGAGGTTTCTAAGAAAATCTTTAGTATTGAAGTTTGACCAAATAAATTAATTGCACTGTAGTCAAAATGAAGAACTTTCCAAAGAGCTCTCAAATGTGGTTTTTTAACAAAACTAAGAGCGGAGGAAATATTTTACAATCATTGCAAAAAAACATTTTTTTGAGAAACTAACTGAAGAGTTCCATGATACCCTACAGAAGACTAATCTTAGTAACTCAGTTTCTGGGAATTTGAAAACACTGTCAAACAATATTGTTTCTTACATTAAGTAAAACAGTGGCTTGCTGGTAAAATACTAATACTACTAATAAAAATAACAATGCATTTTTTCATATTACTTTAAATAGCACTGGCAAACCTTTTCTTAAAGGACCAGGTCGTCAATATTAACATTTTAGGCTCTGTGAGCCCTCCATTCTGCCTGATGTAGCATGAAAGCAACCACAGAAGACATGGATGAATGAGCACGCTGCATTCCAATAAAACTTTATTGACAAAAACAGGCAAACTAGCCCATGAGCCCTAGTTGGCTGACCCATGGTTTAAGCCATTATTTGTAGCTACTTAGTTTCTTTTAAAGATTAATGTTTACCGGGCTCTTTACATCACAAAACTTATGTTTGTTCATTAAAAAAATTCGGAAAGTAGGAAAATGCAGGATGAAAAAAGAACTCTGGACTATGACGTCAAAGGGCAAGGTTCCACATGAGCTATGTGAATCCAGGCTAGCGACCAACCATCTCAAAGTGCCAGTGTCCTCACTTAGGAAATCGAGACGATGACCATCCTGACTTTGTGTCATTCACAGCGAGGACCAGACAAGCGAAGGTGTGCAAAGCATA
The DNA here is from genome assembly GCF_016509475.1 of Prionailurus bengalensis. NCBI lineage: Eukaryota > Metazoa > Chordata > Mammalia > Carnivora > Felidae > Prionailurus > Prionailurus bengalensis. The sequence continues at coordinate 30,745,601 of NC_057352.1, forward strand.
ACCCCACCACTTGCCCTATCACAACTACTGCTATCAATTTTCTTCTAACTTATCTCTGATTACATTAAAAAACACCCAGCCTAATGCCAACATAACTAAGCAGGGATGTACTCAGATGCAAAGAACAAGCAAATGAAAACAGTAAAAGCATGGAGGGAGGGGGCTAATTCTGGCCTTAGTTTCCAAATTAAAATAAAAGTTGAAACTCCTAATGTTTTACAGAAGAGAAAGGCAACAGAAAATAATAGTTAATGTGTAAACTGCATCGATAGGTTTTCTAGAGAAAATTCTATACAATTTGTTTTTCCCGCACTCCCGAAGAAAACATAAAAAGTAAATGAAAAGAGCTGCTGTTGTACAACAGGACTTGAACCAAAGGTTGTGTTCAGTGGAACAGCCCAAAACGATACTCCAAGAACAGACGTGCCCAACAATTACCCATCGCTCCAAAGTCGGCTTTGTTGGTTTTTCAAATCAAGTGGTCATATGCTGGTATTTGTTCCCCAACAGAATCACCACTTTCCTATTCACTACAGCATGAGATGAGATAGTTAACAAATAACAGGTCGGGAAAATACAGGGTAAGTAGTTTCTTCTAGCAAAATTGAACATGAGGGCAGCGTAGGCCAACCGAGTTGTGCAATAATTTTTATTGTTGGGAAACAATGAAAAAGCACCTTCCCTTAAGAAGCTCACGTTCTAAAATGGGGCGCATGAGCAAAGGTCTATGTGCCCATGGGCCCCGTAGACACACGTGAGCTGGAGGGCCCACTTAGCTCTACTCTCTCTCTTGCTCACATGCCAATACTTCAAGGCCCAGGGGAGATCTGCAGAAGGGAAGAGATGTGGTTTGCTTCAGCGAGGGAATAAAGGAGAATAAAGGGAATAAACGTCTCCCGAGATGGCCAAGCGGGGAATCAGGCATGAAAGACAGAAAGGCAAGGCGAGGGTCTCGATCTAGGGAAATGGGAAGAGGAGATGAGAGCAGTCCAAGAGAACAGCAGTCCCTGGTGATGTACTAAAAGACGTAAAACCTTTGAAGAAACAGGACAGTGAAGATCAGGTAAGGAGGGCAATATATGGGAAAGAAAAGGCCCAGATAGGAATCTCTGAATCTTACCGCTAAAATGACAGTAGCCATTTTAGTCAATGCGGGTAAGGTATAATGATTAATAGATGCCACCAAAAGTTCTGATTGTATTAATCTTTCCAACAATAGTCATCTGGCTAATCTATTGCTTCAGAGGGATTACTTATTTGCTTGTTTCCTTAGCTACAATAAGTTCTGAATGCCAGGGTCTCCAAACTAAGCATTAAACAAATTGATTGATAATTTGGAAGCATGGGAATAATTACAGATTATGCTAGACAATACAACAAGATTGGGTTTTCATGAAGCTGATGACTGGATTTTGCCACAAAAAATCACTAACTGCCTTGGCGTCCAAAGAATGGCTTCATGGATAAGCCCCAAGTTCCTTCTGGAGAAGGCAAAACAGTCAAAAACATATTCAACGAGCTAATAACTTTATATCACAATAAAAATTCAGAATCCCCAGGAAGGTCTCAGTTTGTATCTAACCCTCTCTGAAACCTCAATGATAAATTTTACTAACTTAGCCCTGAATTGATACTTCTAGTCAAAATTACAAATACCATAGGAGAAGGGGCTTAGTACTAAACTCTCAGCGTATTTTATTTACATCCAAGAACTTTGGGAGCGGTGTACTTCAAACTTCTCATGCTAAAAACAATGCATAAAGTACTTCTTGCGTGCTCAAGCTCTAATACCCATGCACCCAAAGGTCTAGCTGCCAAAAGACAAGAACAAACAGAACAGATAAAGAGGAACGTTTTCCCCAAGTCCAAGGTGAAGAAAGAGGCTAGAACAAGAAAGTGAACAACCTCTCCCAGATAAGAATTCAAAACACAGAGCCATCAGTGCCTTCATTTCAACCCAACCCACACAAGTAATGTATCAACCTGGACGGTAGGCAGATTAGAGGCTTTATAAAGTGGCTGCTGTATACAGCTCGAGGGCTTCATGAATTCGTAGCTCTTCCTTTGAAGGAGGGTTTCTGGACAGTGGTACAACCACAGGCTCGTGGTGTGGCCAGCCACCTACCATAAGATGCTCATTACCATAAGCGTATTGGTCAGGTTCATAAAGTAACGAGGACCCTTTAGAAGCTAAGGACGAGGTACCAGAAAGAAGACTCTTATTGGGACGGGGGAGAGGGGTGGCTGGAGAGGCCGTCAATAATGAGATGCTATTTACAATCATTGCAAAGATTCAAAAACATAACTAAATCACATCTTAACACTCTCCTCCTTAGAACTCTGCCTTTCTTTAGAATGTCCTTCTAAATCTACTTCATCTATGACGTGTTACCATTTATAATGTAGTATTGTTTGTGTCAAAGGTTATCATGGAGACTAAGTAGCTGGGAGTCCTAGTTAAGAGTCACCCAGAGAGATGTGATTTCTGCTCAGTGTTCAAAGCTTCCAAAAAAAAGTGGTCACTCAGGGTGCCTGGGTGGCGCAGTCGGTTGGGCGGCCAACTTCGGCTCAGGTCATGATCTCACAGTTTGTGAGTTCGAGTCCCGTGTCAGGCTCTGTGCTGACAGCTCATAGCCTGGAGCCTGCTTCGGATTCTGTGTCTCCCGCTTTCTCTGATCCTCTCCTGCTCACACTCTGTGTCTCTATCTCAAAAATAAATAAACATTAAAAAAAATGTTTTTAAATAAAAAAAAAAGTGGTCACTGACCCTCAAGGGGATGAGTCCCAAACACTCATCTTTATTGTTAAAATGTGTGGTGTGAGGCATCCCACTACCGTGGCACACAGACACCTGGGATGCATACGAAACATTTTCAGAGTTGCGGACTGAAGGTGATGGTTTCCCAAAGAATCCATTTTACTCAAAGAGTGGGGAGATGGGGCGCCTGGGTGGCTCTATCCGTTAAGTGTCTGACTTTGGCTCACTCAGGTTATGATCTCGCAACTCGTGGGTTCGAGCCCCGGGTCGGGCTCTGTGCTGACAGCTCGGAGCCTGGAGCCTGCTTTGGATTCTGTGTCTCCCTCTCTCTCTGCCCCTCCCCTGATCACACTCTGTGTCTCTCTCTCAAAAATACATAAACATTAAAAAAAATTAAAAAAAAATACAGAGTGTGGAAAGAAAAGGAAGCATGACTTGTGTATTATAGCAAACACAGAGACACTACATAAAAGAGTGCAAAATCTGCATTAAAAAAATAAAACAAAGAACTTTAAAGAGTTGCTGCAAGAAGCTGAGTGACTTTGAAGAATATGAGTTCTCTACCTTCTTCACCATCAGGGAGCTTCTGTGATAAAAGTCAGGAAAGTGAATCTTTCAGAAGTCACTGACGTCTTCATTTCAACATTTATGCTCAATTGTTTGCACATACTGTAGTAAGCAAAAGAAACCACAAACCAGGAAAAGAAATAGTGACGATAATATGATGCCAAAGACCATTTTTAAGGAAAATGATATACACTCAGTATGTCCATGTTAATGGAGCAAAGGAATGCCACCGATAACCCAAGAGATGAGTTCGTCCAGAAGCAGTACTGAAGTCTAGAAGTCATACCCTAAGAAATGAAATACATCAGACTTTTCACAGTTTATCTATGATCTTAATTACACTTTATGAGGGCTAACACTATCTTCACTTTCCCTCTTTTCTTTTGGTATCTAGGTTATATTATTTGAAAATAATGACTTCTAATCATGCTGCATGGCAGAAGAAAAGCCCAGGAAAGAGTGAAAGTCAATCCAATGATTCAACTATGTCCCAACCAAGCTATGGCGTTTGCGTACCTACAGCAACATTGTGAGTAAGTTTCAGGTTGGTTACAGAACACGTTAAATATTTGATCAAAAATATTGAGCGCTTTTAACGAAGCACTGTGAGCAAAGAAACATGCCATGAAAGCAGAACTCCTCTAGGTTTCCATTATATAAGAAGTTTCCCTTTGATTTAATTAGAGAAATAAGCAAGCCCACAAATATCTGGAAACGTTATTATGGCGACTGATTTGGACAAGATGTCTAGCACCGATGGGTTCTGGGTGGGAGTGCAGACTAGCACAGCCACTCTGGAAAACAGTTCACCATGACCTACTCAAGCCAGTGACCCTACCTGAAAGCCCAGAAGCTCTACCCCTCGGTAAACAGATGAAAGGGACTCCTGAATGTTGCACTGGGGTACGGACACTCGCATGTTTGCAGGGACGTTTGTTCCTAATGGCAGGATGTTCAGGACAAACCAAGTGTCCACTCACAGTAGTGGTATCTTCATACAAGGGAATCCTACAGAGCAGTGAAAACCAAAGAAGTGCAGCCAGGTGCATCAAATAAGAGTGTGACAATAGTAATATTGAGGGGGACATGGCAAGTCACAGAAGAAGAGGCACGTTACAACTGTACTGCTACAGAGATGAGAAGTAGGCAAACCCAGACAGTATATAGTTGAGGGATCACTAGGCGTCTGGTAAAACCATCAGGAAAAACAAGGGAATGAGAAATGTAAAATTCACGAGGGTGACCACCTCTGGGGGTGGGGATGGGGGAAGCTGCAACAGAAAAGGACCCCTTAGGGGGCTTCAAAATCCCTGACAACTTCCAATTCAGTTGGGTGTTGGGTAAACAGGTGGTCATTTTATTATTCTCTAAATGTTCTCATTAAGTGTACTTTTATGTATAAAATGCATTTCATTATTTAAGTCCACATGGGTAGTTCTATATACACGTATAGATCACATATGTAACAATTCAGAGGCTTAAAATGCAACCCAAGAGCGGACAAGCCCAAATCTGTGGCATCCTAACCATCAAAAGATGATTGTTACTGATGAGAGAATTCAAAAAAGAAGCGTTTAGGGTACGGCCAAAAATCCTGGTTGCTGTGACGTTCCTTCAACCCGGGACCACCAAGTTCAGGAAAGTTCCACTTAGTGTATCTTTCTTCTGAGCTGCAAGTATGAATAAATGTTTACTCAGAATTATCTCTATAACTATGCTTGAAGCCAACGTTGCAAGGGAAGCTATTTATATAGCCTCATCATTGGTTTGAATGCTTATCATTGCAGTTTTATTACAAAGAACATCTAAACGATTTCTTTCCAAGCTAAGAAAAAAAAAAAAAAACCCAGCACTATAATAAGGTATCTTACATTAGTGGGTAAAAATACTCCGTTTAGAGAACATAATATAATTAGTTTCTATTCCTAGTCTGTCAGTGTGCACTGCTAACCTCTGACAACTATACATGAACCTTTTAATTAGTGTGTTATCTTTGGTGCAATTAATAACTTGTACTTCATGTTATAGGCAAATTAAAGTTTTCCCACTAAAGCCAAATTCTTCACTTAGTCCTGAAAGTGTTTTGCCAGCTAAATGCAATTTTAACATTCAGATCTCTTGCTCCCAAAACACAGAAGCCATTTTTTCCCAAAGCTCGACAGCTTTATGCTATCAACGTTCTTTCAAATATTTTACCTAAGACAGAGAATCTCATATTAAATTCAATTTCACACTTGCCAATCACACACACCCACGCACGATTCCTCCAGATGATGCGGTGTGGCCTAATGTGCATGTGTATGTGTGTATACGTGGGCACACACAGCACGCATAATACTTAGATACACAGAAACAGTACCTGCTGGGTACTCGTCAAACAAACAGATTTTTAGCATATACCATATCGTTACACGCTGAACATAATGATTGATAGCAGCAGTTCTATTAATATAATTAACCTTTAAATGTGAATTGACAAGTCCAAAGTCTAAGGTCCACAGATGGTTCCCAAGCTCGTGCCATAACGGTGAGTCAGGGTATTTCCAGATCTAAAAGGACCCCTCCGTTCTCCCCTCCCAGAAACCAGAGATACTTGCAATTAGTTACAGTGAGGAAGGAGCTTCTAAGTACAAAATCCGCTATATTCCTCCAATCCCTGGAAACCCACCTCCTCCTCCTCTGTGCCTCAAAAAACATACTTGCATTTCCAAGAGAAAGAACAAAGATACAAGCCTTGGTTAAAAAAAAAAAAAAAAGATGCCACTTACAAGATAAAATGCAAGGTTCTTTTTTACTTGTCTTTCCCCTTTCTGTTATGACAACCTTAGATAATCTTAAGATGTTTGTGTCCATAAAGATCTAACGTAGGTATGCTGAGCAGAAACATATATAAAAACATTTATATTAGAAGAAAATAAAAATGGCTTTATAATGCTGGCTTTAAATTGAAAATAGCTATTTGAACTCGTGACCTTAACAAAAAATTATCTTTTCAGCTCTCTCCTTAAAATGACCTAATGGAGAAGTCATTTCTTCCTTCCAGAAGCACTTGAGTGGAACAGTAGCCAAACTCTGGACTCTAATACTATTCTCTACTAAAAAGAATCAGAGCTCCTTGGAGAATAGCGGATTCCAAGTGTTGGAACAGAAGAAAATCAAGACTGACTGGAACTTCTTGTGGTTCTCAGAAAACAAAAATGCTTTCAGGAATGCCTGGGGGTGATGCAGACAGGGTCAAGGAGGAAGCCCCACAGGTCACCCTGTGACCATTTGAGAAGCAGTGTAAGAATATGGAGTATAATTAAACAGAACAAGTGCATCTTCTAAAAGCTCTGATTTCAGGGTACTAAAATAGAAAAGTTAATGTAAAGTATACCAAAAAGGTTATTTGTAATACAAAAGAAGAGTGAGGATAAGAAAGTATTTTAAAATAAATTTCAGGGGTGCCTGGGTGGCGCAGTCGGTTAAGCGTCCGACTTCAGCCAGGTCACGATCTCGCGGCCCGTGAGTTCGAGCCCCGCGTCGGGCTCTGGGCTGATGGCTCAGAGCCTGGAGCCTGTTTCCGATTCTGTGTCTCCCTCTCTCTCTGCCCCTCCCCCGTTCATGCTCTGTCTCTCTCTGTCCCAAAAATAAAATAAACGTTGAAAAAAAAATTAAAATAAATAAATAAATAAATAAATTTCAATTGGTGATGAAGGAGTGAGAGATTTGGAATGTTGTTTCTTCTATAAAGCATTTGTTTCTTTACAAAGTATAGACCTGCATTTTTCATTATGTTGTGTTTGTACAAAAGAACGAATACGAGAACTCTAACCCAAATACTTCCAGAAAAGTAAGATATATTCTGAGAAAACATGAAGGATCCCAGCAACAGTTGAAAGACTGATCTTTAAAAAGTCAGGAAGTTTGAGAACTCTTAACCCATACTCTCGTGACTTAAAAATTTAGTGTACTTGGGGCGCCTAGGTGGCTCAGTTGGTTGAGCGTCCGACGTTTGGTTTTGGCTCGGGTCATGAGATCGAGCCCCACTTCGGGCTCCGTGCTGACAGTGCAGAGCCTGCTTAGGATTCTCTCTCTCTGCGCCTCTCCTGCTCACACACATCCTCTCTCAATAAATAAATAAGCATCAAAGAAACAATTTAGTGTACTTAAAAATAAATTCTTCAGTATAAAATCCCATTTGACTTTATCATTTCAAAGAATCCTTAAAAGCAAGCAACACAGTAACTAACTGGATAAACACAGAACTCCTGAGGGAGGCAGCAGAGCACAGAGGAGAAACAAACGTGGAATCAGATATTCCAGGTTCAAACACCACTTTGCCTATTTCCCAGTTTACAAAACCGTTAATGCCTGCCCTGCCTCCCTCTCAGAGAAAACGAGAGGATCAAATGTGAAATAGTGTGTTTAAAGTGACAATCCCTGTGGCGTCTATCTGTTTGACTGTATTTGTTGGTTCATCTTTAAGACAGTTTGACCATGAAAAGAATAAGATATTTTTCTATTACCACATTGCAGAAATCAGGACTCATTCTGGAAAACATAAATATTAGCTCCAATTGATTCTCTTCTGACTGAATCAAAGAGATAAAAATTTGCCTCAGAAACAGTTGCTAAAGTGCCAGGAAGGTTCTAGAAGGAAACACTACACAGCTGACAGACTGTGGTCAACCTCCTCAAAGTGATTCCAATTCCAAATGTTTTGTAATCCAGAACTTTACTCCAGGGATATTCCAACCAACATGAACCTCTCTGTTTTCTATTTACCCAGAGCATATTTACTGCTCAGTATGCCCATTTATACAACATATGCCAGGTGCTATCATGTGCTGAAGATGTGGATGGCAACAAAAGAGAACAAGGTCCCTGAGCCTGACAAGTGGTGACAGGCAGAGACAGAGGACAATCGATAAGAACTGCAGAGGAAGGAAATACAGCAAGATTATATTACTTAAACTGAGTTGGTAGAAGGATACTTTTGAAAGGGGAATAGGAAAGGCTCCCTGGAGGAGGTGACACTTTGAGCTGAGACATATACAACAAGGAGACAGCCTTAACCAAGAGCTGGGGAAAGAATTCCTTGCAGAAGAAAGAAACAGTATAAAAGCCCTGAGTTAAGAATGAATGTGCCTGAGAGAGGGGAGGGAAGCAAAGGGGAAAGGAAGGGAAAGGAGGGGAGAGGGCAGGGGGAGGGGAAGGGAAGGGAAGAGAGAAAAAAGCAAGCAAGTAAAGCAGGGAAACTAAGATGGCTTCAGCAAAGTGAATGCCAGTGAATATTATGACTTGAGCTCAGAAGGACCGGAAGGAAGGCACTAAAGAACATAATATAAGCAAGGTAAGCAAAAAGAATAAATAATACCACTCTTAACATCCAAAAGTTGATCAATTTTCTTTTTGCAATTCCAAACACTATGTAGGTACATAATACCATGTTGGGTACAACAGCAGTGGATCAAAAGGAAAGAATGGCTATAATACATATAGACAGCAACTGATTCTTCTAGGGGCTTAAGAAAATAGAGGTGGAGACACCAATACAAAAGGTTGAATAAATCACAGCCTTACTCAATAAACACTGGTAGGGACATAAGCTGTAGAAAAAGCAACTGGTCCTCCATTTTCACTCATGCCCACTGACAGCCATCATTACCAGTAAACTTCCAAGCAATTAGATGTGTGTGTGTGTGTGTGTGTATCACACACAATGTTACCTGTGTCCTACCGACATTCTGTGTTATGATAACTGGAGATTTATAGTATATTTGCTACAGGATGATAAATAACCATCTCCTCTTTGTATGCTCAATGTACAGAAATATCTAGGACCACGCACATATTTCCCAAACATGCACATAACTGGAGCTGTTGCAGGAGTAAAGGCATGAGTGAAAATCACAGAAGCCTAGATGAGACAGAAATTGAAAATACACTGAAAACAATTTCTCTTGTAGTTAAAATAGGATAATATATGCAAAGCTCCTAGCAGAGTACCTAGGATCCTATAAGGGTTCAGTAAATGTTAGTTCCTTCCCAAAATGAAAGGGACACAGTTTTCTTCTGTATTGCTTCTTCCCTAGTTCTAAAGCTAACTCTACTTAGTAAAAGGAGAGTACCCTAGAACTGCAATGGAAAGGCCAATCTAAAATTGAAAAATCTAAAATGCAGAACTTTCAAAATAAGCTCGCTACTTACTTGATCCACTAAAACTAGTTAGAAGAAGGGCAGGGAATTTACATGTATTTTTCTAGATACTTTACATACATTAAACCTTGCAATGGAACTGAGGTGGATATTACAATCTCCTTACTTCTGAAGAAATCATGGTTCGAAGATATTAAGTAATGTTAACGAAGGCACAAAGCCAATAAGTGGAAACTGTGGGAGTCAAACAGAAGGTTTTTAGGCTCCAAATTAAGGTGTTTTTCTGCCATATCAGATTGCCTCTCAGATATACAAACTTAACAAATTCCAAATGATTGGGACCTAAATAAATATATATATATTAATGAAACACTTTATGTCTTCTTTTGTGTTTCTGGGTATCATTGCAACCATAAATCAAAGAGCCAGTCCTTTCTAATTTAACTCCGCATGACTGGTCTTCAGCAAGATCCCCGACTGATACTTAACCCCTAAACTACTCATAGCATGTGTCACTCACGTTTGGAGAAGTCATTTAAAAGAAGGGGAAACAGGTACCATTTTCACAGTATGGTTGTAAAGGCTGAGGTTAAGAACGGTTCTAGCAAGCTCAATAGAGCAGGAAACAGAAGACTCTAAAAGCCGATTAAGAGGATACGTATGCTGGAAGAAGGCAAGTAGATTGAGAATCTAAGAACAGGTATTAATATGGGGGATACGAATTACTTGGAAGAGCCAAGCCCCAGAAAAAGAGAATGTGCATATACAATCTTAGAAAAGAACAAACTTTCATAAAGGGACACAAGATAATGCAGTCCCATGAAGGCAGAGTTTTGTCTTGTTTGGTCACACAGTAGATACTCACTAGATATTGCTGGATAAATAAATGAAGCAAATAGATAACTTAAAAGCATAGCTTTGAAGTTTATTTAAAAAAAAAAAACTTTTAAGTGGGGAGAGGCGTGCCTGTGTCCCTGTCCTTGGTCCTGAATAATGGTGTTTGGTTAGATAGGATTGTTTCCTAATTCCAGTTCACTGGTGTCCAGATTCTACTAGATTTTTCAGTTTGATTTTCCGTCTTTATGACATAAAGAAAATAATCTGATTTTTTGAGCTGCAGAACAAATCATCCCCTGACTTCTGCTCTTAGTTTGCATTGCTGGCTGCATGTACTTTCAACACTTCTATCATGCTGTACTTATAAATATTTCCCCTACTCCCCTTGGGAAGTTGGGCGTTATGTGTTTCTCATCCTCCCCTGATGTTATACTTCAGTTTAAAAATAACAGTCATTATCACTCAATTATTCAGTGATCAAGTGTAACACCAGGTGCAAACAAAAGTTCTGACAACACTAAAACATGCCCTTGTTACTGCAAAGGATTTAAGAGCTTGGTATTCATGAAGCTAGTGATCATGTTACATTCAATTTGAAGGAGGTAAAAGAAGACTAGCTTAAGCTTTTTGCCCTTGTAACTTCCTTCTTTTTGGTAGTAAGACTATCTATAGCAAACGATAGTAGTTAGCTTTCCATTTTCTTCATTTTCTCATTGACACAGTCAACATCTAGAATGGTTTTAAACTATTTTGGTTATTTTTATAATCAATCTTCTAAACCAATAACTCTAAAATACCAACAGTACAATGCTTTGGGTTTTTCTCTTTTCTTTCTCATTTATTATTCACGTATGTGCACGGGGAGCGGGGGGTCTGTATATACACACCTCTATACACACAAACACTAATCCAGCACACACATGTATGTGGGGGGAAAAAACCCTCAAAGAATTTCAGGACTGAAAGCAGCACCTGAGTTCATCTGGTCCAGACTCAGTATTGCAGATGATCTCAAATGTAAAATAACTTTCAAATTTCACACAGCTATGTAACATGGTCATGGATTTAACAGTTACAAAAATCGGCCAATCAATTAACACTAACACATTTAGATTAAAATAACAACATCTCATTTAACATTTTTATCAGTTTTCAAATTTCAGGAACTAGATCCACATAGCCCTGTACAACACACTATACAAGAAAAATTATAATATTTTTCCCATATAAAAATATAAAAATGAAAATTTATAATTGCAAGAGAAAGGGAACTGAAGGCATCACTTACACGCTTTTAGAAAAATCTATCTCATTCATCAGCAACAATGAAAAAGAAAGGCTGGAAATGGAGACAATTATACTTATTTTCCAAGAGACAAACAATTTGGGACATTTAAAAATCTTTTTGCTATAATTGATATAAACTTTTCACTAAAATTTCGGACATTCCTTCTTTCTGATAATGACTCAACATTACCAAAAGTAGCAAGAGACTGAAGAAACAAAACATATGCTAAGCCATAAAGGTTCACCAATATAGATATATTTAAACATTTATATACTTACTGACTTAATTCAGTTGGTTTACACATCAGTGTTTATCACAAACACCATGTAGACAGAGAGCAGATGAGTGGTTGGGGGTAAATTGCACAAAGGGACACAGGAAACTTTTTGAGGTGACAGAAATGTTCTATGATTACGGTGGTGGTTGTTCACAACTCTATCAGAATTTATCAAACTACACACTTAAAATTGGCAAATTTTATCATGCGTAAATTATATCTCAATATATCTGAATTCCACTCCCCCCCGCAAAATCCCATACCCTGATGCCTCCTAAGAATAATTTCTATGGTGTACCTATCTAGAACACCATGTACACACAAATACTATGACCCAACGTATGCTACAAAGTATGTATAAAGTAAATAGTCTTCTCCTAGAAAACCAGACACACACACACACACACACACACACACACACACACACACTGTATGTTAAGGGATAATAAGTACAAAAATTAAGTTAGACACCATAATACAGAGCAGAAAACAGACTTCCCACCCCCTGTCCTAACTATCCCTTAATAATATTCACTGTAATTTAGGGCAGAATTGGGGGGATTTCCAGATCTTAACTCACTTTCTCTAGATACCCAGCCCTCAAAGATTCTCTTGGTTTCCAGACACTTCAGTCTAGTCTCAATGCTCATAATTATTTTGACCAGGAAAGAGAATGGCTCACTGTAATATACCTGTGCCTCTGCCCCTACACTAGTAAGAGCCAGGCAGAGAAATAAATTCAAATACTGGAAGGAGAAAGATGTAGTGGTAAGCCAGGTTTGTTATGGCAAAATCTCTTCTTGCCCCCACTGATAACTCCCTTCTCCTTGGAGGTGCCCTGCCCCGGCCCCCAAGAGTGTCTATAAATAGAGAAGAGAAGAGAAAAGCACTAATAATGACTAATATATCATAATTAAATAATTTATGAAGGATAAAATATTAGAGCCACGGGGAGCTCTGGAAGAACAGAGAGGCTACATGTGTCTTATGTACAAGTTAAGTACTTGAAAACCTAACTGTTCTCTACAGTGCCATCACATCACAAAAACTAACAAATTGGGGAATACCGTGATCTCTTCAATCAGAGTGAACACACCAAGACCACTTTGAAAGTATGCAGGAAAACCCAAAAGTAACAAAACATATCATTATATTTGAAGAATATAAACTAAGAGTCTGAAAACACTTGTATTTCATCCATCTGTGATCCCTCTTTCAAACCCCCAAGTAAAGGAGACACAGATTTCTGCTTCCAAAAAAATAGTTTTTTACAAACTGTATAATACATGTGCTTTCAATTTTATTTAATAAAAAGTAGGGCAAAGTAAAAAGCAGGTGCCTCTACAGATGGAGTATGCTAAACACGTGTAACCCCTCTGATAATTCCGAGTCCCCACCCCACCCCCTGCTTTTGGAATTTACAACAGCCCTAAAAGCCTGCATTTCAAATATTGCTAAATATTTAGAGTCTAAAAGGATGAGGTTCATTATTTTGCACAGTAACACATCTTCAAATAATATTTCAGGCTAGTTTTGAAGATCTGCAATTGATATCTTTTCCATATATACTTAACCTCCTACAGATTTATTTGATTCTCAATAATTACTATTCTCTGGTAAAAGGCATATGTTATTACAGTACACTGCACTCCCACAAGCTGTCCATTCAGTGTATTTTAATAAATCTCTGCCAGAGCTGTATAAATTTGATCCTGTTTAAATTTAATAAGGATCAGAATATATCAAAGCACAAATACCCATGGGAGAAATAGATATTTTGCATAGTTATTGAATGGCCTATTCAGGGATACAATATGTAAGACCCAGACCATCAACCTTGAATTAAAAAGAGAGATTAATGTGTTCAAAGCCGGCTACTTGTTAAATAACATATGAAATTAGTATTTAATAAAACATCTTCTCTATATTGCTGCTAATGGTATCAGTCCTAATACAGCTTTAATATCAATATTCCCACATAGAATTCTAATATTTACAAGAATTGTCAGCAACATATTTCTTAAATATCCACATTTACTCTGGTAAAAGGCAACCGTGGCAATACTATATGGCACAGAGATGAAGAGTACCTTATAGTAATTTAGGATGCTTAGTGTTTGCCTGAATAATATAAATTAAAGGAACAGCTACTTTACTTGATATATTTCTCAGAGATTTCAAGCATAATGAGCAATGAACTGCTTTTCCAAACATCCTCTTCCATGGTAGGATGTTTCTGATTTGAATCATATTTCTATGGTCATTAATATTCTGTGGTTGAGTAAATCATTTCATCTTTTTTCTACCAAACTTTACACTTGAGTGTAAACACAAAGGACAATGACTGATGAGCCTGGATTTAGGAGCAGGAAGAAGGTACAGAAGGGCAGAATGTCAGTTATCAGGAAATCCTTCCTAGCAGTGAGGACAACTACAGCCAAGAAGATCAAAGGGAAACAGTACCACTCAAGGCATGTAAAACCAACCTCTTCTAGCACCGAATGTCCTTCCTCGGCAGATGGATGGGCTAAGCTGTCTTGAGTTATCTACAAATATTTTGGAGGCTACAAACTGCTTAAAGCTCACGAAATTGACATTAGCTCCCACATGTTTTATTGAAATTTATACCTTGTTACTCCCGATCACTTTCATCTTCTTGAAACTAGAAATGCAAGGGCTAGTTCATTCATCACACAAACTGATAAAACACACTGCCACTTGGCCCACCAGGATCCATTAGCCAACCTTACCAGAAGATTAGGTCTCACTATCAGATAGGTGGTTATCAGGTAACCAAAGTTCATGTCAACATGCTCTGCTCCCTGAGCCAGGCAATCACCCCTCCCTATATCTTCTGGGAGCTTCTGAGTCTTTCCTCTCTATCACTTCTGCCTCTTCTGTGCCTCTGCTCGATCGCCTTAGGTGAAAGAGGTGAATCCTCGCTGAGCAAAAGAAGAAAGGAAGAGATGGCTGGGCAATCAGTCATTTTTCTTCTCTGGTGAGAAGATGGGCTTAAACACCCAACAGCACTTCTTACCAAGTAAGAAGTAGTAAAATGGCCAATGGAAACTGAAATATAGATGTAGATACCACATGTCAGATATACCCAATTGTATAACGTATTGGTATATAAAATCCAAACATAAAAAGTAGGTCCACAGGAGTAATCAGTGTATTAAAAAAAAATCTTGAGATAGTACCTCTAAATCTACTTAAAAACTGCCTCTTGGTTGAATGTCTTCAGTTTTCCTATGAAAGTAGGGTAATTTTTTATACTATAATTTCCCCTGAAAAGCTTTTATTTTAAGATCAGCTTTAGCAGCAGGACTAGCACCTTACCTTACTCAGAAGACAGTTATCTTCTAACAGAGATGCAAACACTACCAATTGTTTATAGCAAGCAACAGCTGAGTACTCTATCAGATGTCATGTTTGTTCCATTCATGTTAATATATTCACCGCAAATTATAGCTCTTCACCTTAGATCAGTGTCTGCCAAATATCAGTATTCATACATTACTTTTATGTATTTGCCATTTAAAGCAGGGGTGCCTGGGGGGGTTCAGCTGGTTGAGCATCTGATTTTGGCTCAGGTCATGATCTCAAGGTTCATGGGTTCATGCCCCATGTCAGGCTCTGTGCTGACAGCTCAGAGCCTAGAGCCTGCTTCAGATTCTGTGTCTCCCTCTCTCTCTGCCCTTCCCCTGCTCATGCTCTCTCTCTCTCTCAAAAATAAATAAAATATTTTTAAAAAAATTAAAGCAGGGGCACCTGGGTGGCTCAGCTGGTTGGGCGTCCGACTTCGGCTCAGGTCATGACCTTGCAGTCTGTGAGTTCAAGCCCCACATAGGGCTCTGCGCTGACAGCTCAGAGCCTGGAGCCTGCTTCGGATTCTGTGTCTATCTCTCTGTACCTCCTCTGCTCACTCTCTCTTTCTGTCTCTCTCTCTCAAATATAAAATAAAGCATAAAAAAATTAAAAAAAAATTTAAAGCAGATCCACATTCTTCTTTATCCAAAACCTTGGGGCCAGAATGTGTTTTACAGTTGAGAGTTTTTAAGATTTAGAAAAGTGATGTGGGGCATATTCTATGTATTATACAATACCTCTTGTGGTCTGAGGCAGCACCCCATAACCCACAAATATTTCTGCAGCAAAATGTCTCAGTATTCACACAAAGGGATATAAATACAGAACAAAAACAGTCTCACGTGAGTTCAGCTGCAGTTTTGCTGCAAACATGTTGCCATAAACTTAATTTTTTACAAACTTTGTTTCCCAGAACTTTTAGAATTTTGGAATTTATTATTTCTCAACTCAGCCATTTGAATAAAAAACAATTGTGTTTTTTATTAACAGAAAAGAAACGTCACATCCTAAGTGGAAAAAAAAACAGTATTCTTTGCCATAAATAGAACATAATCACCAAAAGACATACAATAAAAGTAAAATAATCTATTTCATTCTACCAAACTACTGGCAACAGAAGGGTTTTGTAACTAAGTCCTGTGTTCTCTTCCTCCTTTTTTTTTTTTTGTCTCTCTCTCCCTTCATCCTCCCTCCTTCTCTCCCTTTCATCTCTCTCAGTCTCTCAATCTCTCTGTTGAAAAAAAGAGATTAGCAAGTGTTAGGTGTTAAAGACATACTGGCACCAAACGGAGATTTTTCTCATTGATGTAATAAGAGAGACTGGAAGGGAAATGGAAAGAAAACACTTTGTATGTAATTCAATATGGTTAAATGACACGTCAGTGTAGCTAAAAATCAAACCACATACTACCAATGGTAGTAACTCATACCACCTAGCTTCCTCTTCCCCTACACCAACGCATCCCAATGGTTGCTCATGACCCCGGCCAGCCTGACCTTCTTTTTTAGACGTTTGGAAACACACAGAGGCCTCCAGTATTCAGTATACCCATGCGTCAGACCACGTGGGTCCAGGAAGTGCTTCATTTCACATAAAACCCATCTGGTGTCTGGTAAATATGTTCTGCCTTTGTCTATGGCTGCCTGTGCAGAAGACACTGTTAAGCACCAAAGTGTGCACCAAAGTGTGAGAACAAGTGTGTGTGCACAGCTCCAGTGGACGCCAGTATATTCTGTCCAACGGTCCCCGGTCTCTTCAGAGGCCTCTGCATGGTTCAGAGCAGCAGTACTCAAGTTGAGATCCCAGGACAACAGCATCAGCATCATCTGGGAACCCGTTAGAAATGCAAATTCTTGCTCCCCACCCCAGACCAACTGAATCAAAAACTTTTGAGTGTGGGACCCAGCACTCCGGAGTTTAACAAGCCCTCCAGGGGATTCAGATGCTCATTATAATTTGAGACGCAAGGAGGAGGGTAGGGGGGGAAGCACAGGCCCTGGAACCGTTGGGTTTAAATCCCAGATCTAGCACCTCCTACCTAGCCTATGACCTTGAACGAGTTATTTAATTTAGCCAAGCCTCTATTTCCTTATCTGTAGATTGAGACTTAATAGAACTTGCCTCAGAGTTGCGGAGGATTGAATTTACTAACACACATAACAGTGCTCAGAACAGATCCTGGAAATATTCTACAAATAGTATTATTCTTCCATGGAAGCTACATAAAACCTTTATCTACAGCTAATATTGACATTTATTTTCTCCAAACAATACAGATATTTAATAACTATGTTCATTTACCACTTAAGATTTTTTTTAAGTTTATTTTTTGAGAGAGAGTGAGTGAGCAGTGTAGGGGCACAGAGTGAGGGAAGAGGGAATCCCAAGCAGGCTCCACACTGTCAGCACAGAGCCCAATGCGGGCTTCGATCTCAGGAACTGTGACACCAGGACCTGGGCCCAAACCAAGAGGTGGACGCTTAACCGACTGAACCACCCAGGCGCCCCAACCACTTGGACCTGGGCCCAAACCAAGAGGTGGACGCTTAACTGACTGAACCACCCAGGCGCCCCAACCACTTAACAGTTAAGATTCACAGGCCCTCTTGCCTAATGAAACGAAGTCTGGGTCTACCTCAGCAGAGGTAGCCAACTGACAGCCCCCGGGCCATATGTAATCCTTAGCCGGTTCCAGATTGGTTGACAACATTTACAAATTAAAAACTATCACAGAATCAAAATATCTTCCCCTTAAGAAGTCAGGAGCACAGGAAATGCTGGCCTCCAATTCCCCAGAGCTACTGTTGGCCAGAGTCGCAACCACTGCCCTCAGAGGGGCCTGTGTCCTCCTGTTCGCTACATACACAAGCAGATGAGAAACACTCATGTATCATCTTCCCAGTGTCTACAACCCCTGTCCTCCTGCAAACTCTAACATTTTACGGTATATTCTCTGTGCATATGGTGACCAACTATGCCAGCCTGCCCAAGACCGAAAGGGTTCCCAGGGTATGGGTCTTTCATGCTAAAACTGGGAAAGTCCCAAGAAACCCAGAACACAGCATTCACCTTGTCCATGCATATGGTTACCAGATCTATATTCCAGGTGTCCTGGCATGCCGGTCTCCATTCCCAACTCTCATGGGGAACATATCCTTTGCAAATCCCACTTTTGCCCCCCAAAACACTTTCCTTCATTCATCTGTGCATTCCACAAACAATGCCTCAATGCTTCTTCAATGGCAGGCACAATTCTGGGCAAGAGGGATAAAGCAACAAAGAAAAGAGACAAAGATCTCTCTCCTCACAAAGTTATGTCCAACATGGAAGAGATAAAATCAATGCAGAGTATGTTTTAAGACCAAGTACTTGGAGAAAAATGAAGGAGGGAAGTGGGGTGGAGAATATCAGGGGGGAGGAGAGAGGGTTCAATTTTGGACAGGGTGGTCATAAAAGGCGTCCCAGAGAAAAGACCCTGAGAAGATGAGGAGGGGAGACATGGAAATATCTGAAGAGGAAGGTTTGGGGCAGAGAGAGGTAAACTAAAGACCCTGAGGTAGGGGATGTGCCTAGAGTTTCAAGTGGTAACAAGGAGGCTAATGTGTGGCAAGAGCAAGAGTGAGCCTTGCCTGGAAGAAATGTCATGGTCAAGGATATCATGGCGGTCACCAAGTTAGGGCTGTGCAAGCCTCCATGTGGACCTTGACTTGGTGAATGAAACCAAACCACTGGAGAGCTCTGACCAGAGGAGTAATAGGAGTGACAGTAGCTAGCTTACTTTTCTAGAATATTCCTCAACATACAGTTGTCTTTTCTTCATATCCAAATCAGTTCAAGGAAGGTAGATTCTACCCCTTCTAGAATTTCAGCATTCTTCCCATCAAAAACAGGAACCACATTTAACATCATAGGGTCTTTAAGCAACAAAGATTGACACAGAATGAGGTAGTTGAAATGAAAGACTGACCTCAGCTCCTCCCCCGGGATTTATGTACCACAGGCTACTCTGCAATTTCACTGGAATATTTGTGTTTATGAAGACATTCTGATGAACGGTACTTTTTTTTTTCCGTTCATGAAATTTTCAACATAAAAGAACCCTGAATTCCTATTTTGAAATCCATTGTGCCATTTTTATTCTGCCTGTATTTTAATATAGCATCAATATTTAACTACTCATTAAATGAAGTGTGACTTTTATAGTGAAAATGTCAGTCTTTGCAGTTCATTAAATTCATTTAAAGTATAGCTGCTTGATATTTTTTTTCCCTAGAAGAAGAAAAGGACTATGAATTGAAGGCATAAACTTTAAATTTAAGTATGTGTTTTCTTCAAAATTAACATTCAAGATCTGTAACATTATTCATAAGATTGAGGGACTGTTTGCCTCTTTCTGCATTTTGCTTAGTGACTGTCGACTTTATGGAGTATAGAGCTGTTTATCACAGTTGGATATGACCAGTGGAATGTCACTGTGGACATTAAGATGTCATAAGCTATTATGAATCTCTGGAATTCTGCATGTAGTATTAAAAAAACATTATCTTGAACTATGGCATCAGAAAAAAATAAACCCAGGAAGATGTGAAATTTAATAACTCGCTGAATGCAAAAGGGCCTAAAAGTGGTCTATTTCATTTTTTTTTTTAAATCTGGTAGGACATTAGATTGCCTGAAAGAAAAGGGAATATTAAAGATGGAATTTGTGAAATGAATTCAAATGAATTTTTTAGATGTTTGCAATTTTTTTTTCTTCCTAAAATTACTATGATTTACATGTATGGAGCAGTAAATGCAAATGATTTCAAATCACCACGGGTACGTGTGCATGATCACAAAGTCTCCTAATGAGATTTCAGAAGACGTCGGCATTCGCTGCACAAGACATAAAGGGAATGGAGGCTTCCAGGCCCTTCCTCCTTCCATAGAGGGCTGAAGGGGCTTGGCTCCTGGGACAGGAACACAGCCACTCCGTCCTCTCCTCCTCTTCCCCCTGGGCTCCTCACCCCACTTCCTGTCTTCCAAAACAGAAATCTAAGCATGTCCCTTGATGCCCATTGTGCTAAAAAGTACCTGAAAGATAAAACCCAAACTCTGAAGCATGGCAGCCCAAGACCGTCCAAAATCTGGGCTCAACGCTCCTTCCTGGATCTCCTCTCTGAGAACCGCCCCCCCCCTTTCCGCCTTTTGCTGACCCCATGCCCTGCATGATGCTGCTGGCACGCCCACCCCGATGTTCTTTCTTCCGCTGAGGTAAAATTCCCTAAAACGGTTTCTTTAGAGGGGGTGAGGTGATAATTATAAAAGAAAAATTCTACTTTGTCCTGTAGAATATCTGAGGGGGAGGGGGAGAGAGATATCTGTGGGGAAGGGGGAGAGAGAGGTTGTTGGGGTTTTTTTTATTTTTGGGGTTGGTTTTTTAAAAAATAAAACCACAGGACCTGACTGGGAGTGGTTCTGTGCATCCCACTGCACATACTGTAAATACAGTAGATGCAGCAGATAAAGTGACTGGAGAATCTTTCCGATGAATGCAGTGGTTGATGGCTGGGGAGGGGCTATCCATAGGGTATGATGTAATACACTTGAATACATTCCTGGGGTTGTTTCTTCCTTCTCTTTTTCTTTTGTTCTTTTCCCTGAAGCCATCCTACTGCAAAAAAAAAAAAAAAAAGAAAAGGAAAGAAAACTTATCTGGAACCCAGAGTGCCTACCTAAATTACTAAGACAGTAGAGCACATACAAAATAAAATAATAAATCAAATTCTACTTCAGGCATCCTGACCACTTGCTAAGAAGCATGCATCCTGCCATCAGTAACTTTATCAGCTACACCTAGAGGGGCAAACACTAATTTGAAATCAGCGGCTACTGTCAAGCATTTATGAATTTATCTCATTGCTTCTTTGCTATCAGAGATAGTGGGAGCATGAATTACAAAGGCAGCAACCAAAAGAAGGATCTCTTTTCAGCCTTTGCTCTTCTCCCCGCTGCTGGGAAGTCCACGTGAATCCCAGGAGTGCAGGTGCTTGAGCAAGCACACACATGCACACACACATGCACACACACATGCACACACACACACATCCTAACAACGTTTTCCCCTATTTTTATATTTTACCCATTCTCTTCTTCTCTGTTAGGGATAAGGCAGTAATACTGCGATATGTACCTACCAGGTAAACCCAAAAGGAAGAGAAACTTTAAAAATGTGTAATATGGGGTGCCTGGGTGGTTCAGTCAATTAAGTGTCCAACTCTTGATTTCGACTCAGCTCATGATCTCACGGTTCGTGAGTTTGAGCCTTGCCTCCGGCTCCACACTGACAGTGTGGAGCCTGTTTGGAAGTCTCTCTCTCCCTCTCTCTCTCTCTCTGCCCCTGCCCCACTCGTGCTCTCCCTCTCTCTCAAAATAAACAAACTTAAAAAATAAATAAATAAAAATCTGTAATATATCCCACTGAAAGATACCCATGAAATTATGTGAAATATTTGTGTCTACCTTTCAATAGCAAAAATATTGGTCTGTGATAAAGGAATATATGCTGATTTGTTTACATTTAGATCCAGACTTGGCTCTACAGAAACTGTCCATGAGGCCCCACATAGCTACTTTTTATAAAATTTTCCCACTACCTCTAAAACATTCTCCAACATTCCCGTTGGCTGAAGCATTCTCTCATACTTTTTGCCTACATTTGTAGTTCCCCAAATTTAATTACCCCAGAACAATTCAGTCATCGACAACCATCTAAAAGAGTATGGAATTTTTCCCCCCATAAATCTATTCATTGAGATTCTACCGAGCCTGGAATGTCCAGGGAAAGATTCAATAATCAGGGGAGAAATGAGTTGCAGAAACTCAAAGAGAACAGAATAGCCAAGGCAGGAGATTACGAAGCCAGGAGATGAGGGCTCACTGAATTAAACATTCTTAAGCAGACTTACATACATAATGAATTGGTCAATTCTGTCCAATGTTTCTGAAAGAGATTACCCTTCCAACAAGCCAAATGAGTGTTCAAGGATGGTACCTCGGATGGATTCCCGAACAAAATAAGTGTTAATCACTTTATCTCCTCCAATCTTTTTTGTGAAGAAGAGCAACTTTTCATTTCCATAAAGCCTTGAAATCGTCGGGGGGGGGGGGGGGCCCGCGGGGGATGGGGGGATGGGAGCTGGCTGGCCAGAGGATGCGGACAATGAAGTCCCTGAAAAGGGGGATTTCCTGACAATAAAACTCTGATCACAGCCAGAGAGGGGACATTGTTGTCTGCGGGCGCTCCCCCTTTCCTTTAGGAATACCAGGCATGGTAGAAAGGGAAGGGGTCATGGTGACAACTGCTTTGGGAAAGATCAACCAGGTAGGCTTTGCGGTTTACTGCCTGGGAAATGCTGGACCACGACTAATACATGTTCTTTGGGATCTGTCTTTTCAAACATATCGCTACAGTTTCCTTAAGACATCCTGCCAGTGGTTCAAAAAATTTGTAAAGTAGGTCAGCCTAGGAAACCATTAGGCAGGCAAGGGACACTGAATATTAGCATAAAAATCTTACTATTAGTTACATGTTGAAAATTTCCTACACGCCAGGCACAGTGTGAGGCACTGAAGACCGTGCAAACAGATATGGTCATTCCTCTCTGGCAGCCAGCTTAAAGGGCAAAGCTCTCTCTTAAACTTCTATGCATGCCACACCACACACAGTAGCCATTCCATAAATATTTGAGGAAGAAATGAAGAAAAGACTTGCTTAGGGTTCATGTGACTCAAGACTTAAAAAAAAATAAAAACTTAGTAGCATATAATCCAGGATTGGCCAACCATATGGAATAATCAACCGGAGTGTGCCCCCAAATTAAAAGAAATAGGATGAGAAGCTGAAATTCTTGACATCCAAGTACTATCTGTTATTCTAAGACAATCATCGCACAGAACTAGTCACCAGCTGGTCATGGGTGTTTTTGTAATTCATCCCAAACAGTTTTGTGGCTGACTTACTTAAGCACCTAGAGACACAAGTGAGCCCTAAAGGAGCCCATACCCCAGTTTATGGTCCATTATTCCCTCTAATAAACACAGACTTTCTCCTCTTAATGCTGTATATCACACAGCTTTAAAGATTCAAGACACTGTTAATAAGCCAGAGAGATTCCCACACAGAAAGCGAGAGAAGGAAAACGAAAGAAACCCGTTGGCAGGTGTGCCAGGACAGGTGTCGATTTGCATACTGGGTCCTGGAGCCTCCTTCCCTGGACGCTGGCCTTCTTAGCTGTTCTGAGAAACACACAGTGATGGCGGCTCCTTTTAGCTTCACTGGGCCCTAGAGATATAACTGACCTATATTTAGACAGATGCCCTTTGTAACAAAGGAGTAACTCATCCCAGTTAGCACTCTCTAAATGACAAAACCAGAAAGTTTTCCCCGATATTCCTCAAGCTCAGTAGTTCTCAAGCAGGGGCGATTTTGGCCCCCAGAAACCACTGGCAGTGTCTAGAGACATGTTTGGTTGTTATTGCTGTGGGTGTTATTGGCATCTGGTGGGCGGAGGCCAGGGGTGCAACTGAACATACCCCAATCCCAGGAAAGCCCCCACGGCAAAGTGCTGAAGCTGAGAAATCTTGCTCAAGTTACACATTAAGCAAAGAACAGAGGGTCTGCCTATCAATGCTCAAAGTGAAAAGTCCTCCAAAGAGTTCTGAGGCAAGATTCTTCTTCCAAAGGTCTATGTTCAGCAATCTATCCATATGTTAAGAAATTTACCCGATCTTAGGAGAATAATAGCATCTTACAATAATAATGGTGACTATGGCTAACATTAATGAAGCACTTCATATAGAGACTTACAGTCGGTATTTACAATTCTATATTGTAAACACTGTTACGATTCTCCGCATGGTAAGTGTATTTATTACACACATAGGGGAATACACCCTATTACATAGGGGTAATATCCCTATTACATAATACACCCTATTACGTAGGGATAATATCCCCTATCTGGGTTTGTAACTCCCCAGAATCTACATGTGATGGGGTGGGACTTTCTCTGTTTCATTCACCACTGTTTATCTAACACCCAACAGAGTAAAATGCCCATTTAAGAGATGAAGACACTGAGAGGTTCAGAACATGCTGGAGATCACAGAGCCAGTAAGTAAGTGGTGGAAACTGGGTCAAACTAGGCTTCTGTGCTCCCCCTCTGCCAGCCTGCCAACCGCTAGATATGTGAAGTCATCGAAATCCAAAGGCCCTCTTGGGCCTAACCTCAGGTAAACAAAACCAACAACAACCTAAGCAGGAATGAATCAGGCTGCTTTCCAAAGCTACCAAATAAAATTTTCCACTTTTCAGGAAGCTGATTAAACACAACAGTGACCCCAGGACAATGGTGAAGCGTATTTGCATTGCCATGAGTCACCTGAAAGCAATCTAAGAGGGTGGCCGGTTTTACAAGATGTTAACTGCTTCTCTTAATTTGAGCAGGGCTCACAAAGCACTAGGCAGGCTTCCCCAGGCCAAGTCAGCGGTGCTTTCTCAAAGGACAAATGCCTTGGGTGAGAGTGCAGAAACTTCTTTCCGACCACTGGGAAGTCAACTCATGGATCATGGGATGCGTGTGTGGACCAGTCAACACTTGATGACTGCTCCAATGGACCCCCGATGACAGGGTAATCTTAGCTGGGTCTCAGCATCTTACTCTGCACCTTAAGACAGATGTTGATTATGGTGCGATGCGAACTTTCAGGAATTAGTACTTTTTATTTTAATTGTTTTAATGTTTATTTATTATTGAGAGACAGAGCGTGAACAGGGGAAGGGCAGAGAGAGAGGGAGACACAGAATCGGAAGCAGGCTCCAAGCTCTGAGCTGTCAGCACAGAGCCCGATGCGGGGCTTGAACTCACAAACCGCAAGATCACGACCAGAGCAGAAGTCGGACGCTCAACCGACTGAGCCACCCAGGCGCCCCAGGAATTAATACTTTTTAAATAATAAGAGAGCTCACACATTAATTTAAAGGCTCAGGAGGTGTAGCAATTTGTCTAGTTTCATCATTTTAGCAGATAACATAATGCCAGGGGAAATATCCTATAAGAAACAAATTCAAGGAAGTGCTATAAATTGAGAATTACATTCATCCTTAAAGACCAAAAGAGGAAGTGTTAAGTTTTTTAGCTTTATAATATTGGCACAAGTAGACTTCAATTTTTTTAAGTGGAAATTTCTCTTGTAGAAAGATAAGCAAAGTATCCTTGACACTATACAAACATATTCATCGCACTTGTAAGTACTTTAAGTATTTATTCACAACCTGCTTTTCTCCATAAAAGAATCGGGGGTGACTTTTTAAAAGTATATTTGATTCTAAAAGGAGGGGTAACACTTATAAGAACACAAAGGAAAAATAAAATTAAGAGAGCTATAAAGCCAAGATGGTCAGAGCACAGGAATGCACGTATTACTGTGGTTAGTTACATGTTGGTTTCACGGACCCTAATGCCAAGAAAGAAATGAGAAGGGCAAGATTAGTAATACCTATAAGATAAAACTGATTTTTTTTTTTTTTTTTTTTTGCAGCTCTTCCTGATATAGTAACCTAAGATGACTTTCTGGTAAAGTGTCATACAAACGGACACTGTGCTATGTAAGAGTCTGTATCTAAACAGAACCCGAAGAAAGGATGTACACAAAACTATTACTCATAATTCCCCTCAATGCAAAGTGAATGTGCCAATCCCATAGATGTGAGAGACCCAGTGAAGGCAAGTGCGAAGGGACCCAGTGAAGGCAAGAGCGCCACCCCGAGCATTCGGCTCTGAGTCTGGCAGAAGCTTCCCATCAGATCAGGTCGTCTGGATGAATGGAAGCACTGAATCTTCTTCAGGCCATTGTCCATAAATATATTATTTCTTACGACAAAGCCTTTAATAAGGACTGAGCAGCAGACGTCAAGACTATAATTTCTGCTATGAGAAACCAAAGGACAAAAATTCTGTGCCAGCCATTAAGTATGATGGCAATATGTATCATCAGAAAAAAATTTCCCAGAGAGCTGAATTCTAACCTATATGGGTTATGTCACATTCGGAAATTTTAGTTAAGCAACCATAATCAAGCATACTGATACTGTTTTGTCTCTCACCCTTACGTAAGAATCTTCTAGATCGTTCTCATCCATTGTCACTCTTCTTGTCTTCTGTTGTCACTATTTGTACTTTTCTTATTAGTCTATCAGAATTTCCTTTAACTGAACTCGGACTTCCCTTGGTTTCTGCCTTGAACCTTCCACAAGTGTCTCCCACGTAGACAAGAAATGTGGAGGGAGGGGAATGGTAACTGTAACCCACCATTATACACCTGCTTAAGTGCCAGTATTTTCCAAGTGCCTAATTACAAAGAGAAATCCAGATTATCAAAGCAGTATATATCATAACTACAGTGTTTTCTAGGAATCTAAAGTTGAGATAAGCTATACAAAAAGGGAATATGTAGTATACGATTTTAGCCCACTGGTAGTTAGAAACCTGTTAAGCCAAAGCCAAGATTGAAGAGGACATTTGATAAATTAATGAAGACAGAGCAAGGCTATTAGGCCACAAAGAAAGTCATTTATTTTGAACAATTGGGCTTTGAGGGGCAGGGAAAATAACTACTTCAAATTAATATTTTCAAAACAACTAATATGTTTAGCACTATGCGAAAATATTAAGGCAGACAATCCTACTTTGTGGTGCTGATCTATAACCATTACAATGACCTTGAGCAGAACTCTAAAATTTAAGAAAATTCACTAGCTTTTTTCTAAAGAATTTCATTTTTCCTTAATGCGGTGACTTTAGTATTAGATATGAAGGGTCCTCAATGTCAAATTGGAGACACTGCAACTTATCCTGTAGGCCAATTCTCTCAATATTATGCATGCTGGGCTAATTTAATTCATATATAACTAAATTTATAAAATCTTAATAGTTATGCATTTATTATATGGGTAATTTTCATATATTGTGAGCCATACAAGGTTGCCTTAGGCAACAGTGGTATAAATTTCAAAATGAGTAATGTAAAAAAATTGAAATAAAGAGTAATATCAATGGTGAATAGATATGGCCTAAATGAAGGTGGTAAAGTCTGAGAAAGCACTGCCATGAACAAAGACAAGCAACTGGGGGTGTTTTTGGAAGGGGAATGATAGCTTAGACTGACATCCTCCTAAGGATTAAAGCAGAATTGGGGCATAGATTCAAGTGGAGATACAAGAAATCCAGAGTACAGAGAGTCAGTGAGGACCCCGTGGTTCCAGCAGAAGCTTAAACCGGGATCCATGGAAGAAGGAAGACAGACACAAAAGAGATCATTAGAAGGCAAAATAAAACCAATAAAAAGACTCACTGCACTAAGGGAATGAAAGGGGACAAGTAATCGAAATTAATTTTTTTTAATGTTTATTCATTTTTCAAGGACAGAGCTTTGTCAGCGCAGAGCCTGACGCGGGGCTTGAACTCACGAATCGTGAGATCACGACCTGAGCCGAAGTCGGATGCTTAACCAACAGAGCCACCCAAGCACCCCTAGAAATTAATTTTTCGTACCTGGAAATCACGGGGGCACTGAGAAAAATGGCAAGAACCTGAAGATGAGCTTTGGATGTCGAAGGAAAGCAGGTTGCCATAGGGCTCATTTTGGACTTGAACTGACAGCAGACCAGGAAGGGGTTAACCTCCTGCACAGAGCTGCCCACCATCTAGAAAGTGAGAGGTGCAGATCAAGGTAGGGGTGAGGACTTGGGGCCTTGGGGGAAACTGCAAAAAGGAAGGCGATTCTTCCCACCTTCTTGTATCTGTGCCCCTTTGTAGTGTGATTGTTGAAGCTCCTCTCTGGAAGAAATGGAATGTATTCTTTCCTTTCCCCTTGAATCTGGGCTGGCCTTGAGACTTGCTTGGGGCAGTAGAATGGGGTAGAAGAAACAGTGTGACAGGTCTGCACCTGGGCTCAAGGGCCCTAGTGTACCCCCTCGGAATGCTGCCACCAGGACAGCTCTTGCATATGCCTCAGCGTGGTGGAAGAGGGAGTCTGTGCAGGAGAAATGAGGGGTCCCTGATAGAGCTAGCCAACGTCCAGAAGCTAAGTCAAACCTGCAGTTGACTGCAAACACAGAAGGGAACCCAGCCTACATTGTGGACTTGCAGAACCAGGGAAATGTGGTTTCTGTTTGTTTTAAGCCTCAAAACTTAGTTTGTTACACAGCAATAGATAACTGATACAAACAGTACCAGAGAGGGAACAGCTGAAGGCAGAAAACAAGATCCACACACAAAGTGAAAAGAATACAGAGGCAAAGGAGTAAGAAACCAAGCTTTGGGAGGATAGCCCCAGTGCCAGGAAGAGGCGGGAGAGTGGACAAGATGAGAGAGCAAAAGCAATCAGAAGCAGGGATGATATTAGATATATTAGAGAACCAGGGACACTGGAGGTTAGAGAAACAGGGATAGGGTAAAAATAGATGAGTTCAAGGAGTCATCAGCAAAGCGTAACCCCAGGGTTTAGGGCAGTATCTGGCCTAAGCAGACACTTCATATTCTTGCATGACAATGAATGGAGTCCAATCTGGCAAGGCGGAGCTCCCTGGGGAAAAGTGGAAAGATAGTTTTGGTAATATAACGAAGGAGGGAAGTAACTTGCAGAGTGCTGAGGACAGCCTGGGTGGGAAAGACATGGAACCCCAGGTCAAGATTTCTTGTTTGAGGAACTGTTCAGAGAGGTGTTATAACAGGGGTCCGCAGAGTCAGGCAAACATGTGAACATAGGCAGTCCTTTCTCTCAGACTCTACAATTCTGAGTGTGGTCAGCAGCCAGCGGCCAGCAGCGTGCCCTGGGAACATGTGAGCAATGCCAATTCTCAGGCTCACCCCAGCCCTGCAGATCTGTATTGTATCCAGATGCCCAATGGACTTGCACCCACATAGGAGAAGATACCAAGACAACAAACCCAAAGAGCCTTTCATTACATCTTGAGAAAGTCCTCCTGTTTTGAATTCCCTTTCAAGCCCTCCTCCCACCCCAAATAAAATCAAAGACAAAGTCTCAGTTTGGTGCTAAGGGGTCTTCAACACCTTCCTCACACTTGCAAATATCCCTTTGAACAAACACAGGGCAAAGCCTTAGGTAAGCAAGGTCTCCAGTGCGCTTTTGGTAATAGTGTTTACTCCCCTTGTGTTTATTTTCAGGATTTTCTTCTATGTAAGGGAAGTGATAGGATTTTTCATTTGTGGTGGTCTTCATTTCACATTTATCTAAGGGGAAAAAATGGAGTTAGACAAAAAATATGAACCGTATCCTAATGTGGATGGAATGAGGTCTTAGCAAAAGCTGTCACAAGGGAGGTGGCACTTGACAAGCTAAAGACTGGAAAATCCGTGGTGGGGGTCAGAAGATACGTGGGCACATAGGAAGGTAGAAAGGAACAAATCAGGAAGCTGTCTGTAAAACCAAGAATACAGAGCAGTCAGAAAGGGACAAGCACCTTTGGAAGGATTTGTCCCAAAGAACTGCTCTCCCCTGGGTCTGGAAAAATGAGAGAACTGGTTTCCAGACAAGGGAGGACAGCAAATTATCAACGTTCCTCATAAACTGAAAGATCAGAGTTACCTTCCAAGAATGAGGGTAGGGTTGGCTGAACTGCTGCTGGACAAGTCCTGGACTGTCCATTGTGAAGAAGGTCCAAGAGAATCAACAGATAAACAAAAAGATGACACACCAAAGGCCCAAGTATTCTCCGACAGCATTCATAGGGTTCAGTTACCCTCAAGTTGAGAAATGCCATATCCTGAAGTCTGATACAACACACACAGCAAAAGGGAAGGGGGCTGAGGGGGTTGGTGGTGCCCAGGACAGCAGACATGTCCTTGTAGCCAAGGCTGTAGAACAGTCAAGGGCTAACAAGATGGGCCAGTGGAGGAAATGAGGAGGAAAGAGCATAAAGACCTTCATGTTTGTAGGGAAGGAGGTCCAGTGGATGCAGGGATATGAGGAGTCAGAGGTAAGCTGGGTTTGATCAAGAAAGAAAAATATCAGTTAAAAAAAAAATCTAGTTTAAAAACATTGACTGAAGATTGACCTGTACTCAAAACTTTTGTTACCAACAGTCAGGACTTGAGAAATGGCAGTATAAAAATTCAAGAGGTATTTCAAAAAAGAAGAGAAATTTGGGCCTGAAATATAGGTAATCAATTAAAGTCAGGACATACAGGTTTGCAGTGCCTGCAAAGATGAACATAAATCACTGGGGATTTTTTTTTTAATTTTTTTTCAACATTTTTATTTATTTTTGGGACAGAGAGAGACAGAGCATGAACGGGGGAGGGGCAGAGAGAGAGGGAGACACAGAATCGGAAACAGGCTCCAGGCTCCGAGCCATCCGCCCAGAGCCTGAAGCGGGGCTCGAACTCACGGACCGCGAGATCGTGACCTGGCTGAAGTCGGACGCTTAACCGACTGCGCCACCCAGGCGCCCCTCACCGGGGATTTTTAAGCATGCCCCAAATAAACCCCCCCAAATGAAGAAAGGATTGAAAAGTTATCTGATCACAGTGCATCACCAAAAAGGGACCTTCCAAAGAGCAATGAAAACTAAAATACTGAATAAGGTTTACCAAAATGGAGTGCTGTAATCAGTATGCAAAAACCTCAAACATGAAAATATCCCAGAGGGTTTCTTGGACCTCGCCCATCATTCACTCCCATGCACCTGCTAAAACACATATATTGTTCCTGCCTATCCACTCATCCCCTTCTTCCACAGCAATGGAATACATAGCTGGGCACACTGCAAACCACAATATAGATTGCACTTCCTAGACACCTTAAAGTCATAGATGTGGCCATGCGTCTCAGTCCTGGCCAGTGAGAAATAAGCAAGTGTCACATGGCAGGTCCTGAAAACCTCCCTTTTCCCTTGACCACCTTCCTCCTGGTTGGACCAGGGATGATGACTGGAGTTCTAGCCTGAAGAGCCAACGGCTACAAGAAAGTTGGAGGTAGCTTGGCTCCCAGTTGTCTGCAAAGCCCCAGTAACAGCTCTAGACTACTTACCTCTAGAGTTCATTAGAGAAAAGAGAGACGAACATCCACCTCATTTACGCCACTGCTACTCAAGTTATTTTTTCCTGCTGGCCAACGCTAAGTAACATACTCTTCTTTGCCTTTCACCGGAGTCTCCCTGTCCTTGACCATTTGACCTTCCTTGACCAGCCTGGATACTTGGATTGAAAACAGTCATTTCAAATTCCCCTTCTCTCCACCCCTCTTCTCTTATTCCTGCCTGAACAAGATTCACTACCTCATCCCTACCACCCATCGCTCCGTTCCCTGCCGGCAGTGCATGAAATACATGAAATCCAAAAACTTAAAATAAAATTTAAACTTAAAAACATCTAACAGGGATCATCATTACAACCACAGGCCAGCTCCTTAAGAACTGGACAGCTGACTCGTCACCGTCGCATTCTCATTGCCTCCAAGTATCTGGCACACAACAGGTCCAACATGGGTTTATTCAGATTAAACTAGAACCAGATCTACTCAACAATATTCTTACTCATCTCTAGTTTGCTCTTTATTGCATTTTCTCTTATGTGCTCAAGCACTGTTCTAGAAGCCAGGCGTAGTGGTCATCAAATGTCCCTACCTTCACGGAGTTTTGGATACTCGTGGAAAGAAGTAATCTGAAAATACATAAATAAATGAATAAACAAAAAATTCAAATAGGGGGGTGCCTGGATGGCTCAGTTGCTGCTTAACAAGCAGCTGACTCTCGATTTCAACTCAGGTCATGATCTCACAGTTTGCAGAATCGAAACCCACATGGGGCTCCCCACTGAGCCTGCTTGGGGGCACAGAGCCTGCTTGGGTTTCTCTCTCTCTCTTCCTCTCTCTGTCCTTCCCCCCTCATGCTCTCTCTCTCAAAATCAATAAATAAACTTTTAAAAATTTTCCAACAGGGATACAGGCTATGAATAAAGTAATGAGACAGTGACTGGAGGAATGGGGGGGCGGGTAGAGATTTGAGATATTCAGATATTTTTAAGTGGTCAGGCCACACTCCTGTGGGTAAGACACACAAAGTCAAGAGGAGGGGGGTAATGGCAAGAAGCGAGGTAGAAACAAACAGTGATGGATCGTGGGCCTATCAGTCCACTTCCCCACCCCTTCCTCCTCCACATTCTCATCTCCCTTTCTCCCTGCTTCCTTCCCTCCTTCTTGCTCTGTCTCTGTCTCCCTCCCTCCCACACCATTTCACTAAAATGTGTATCTGAATCTTCAGCCATCTTTTCTTTCTGCCCCATTAACTCAGAGAAAGGGTTACCCAGCTTTCAAGGCTAATCCCCCTCTATCTACAGCCTTTATTCCAAGGCCAACTGACCACTCATCCCGCCCATCATTACATCACTCTCTCTCTCTGTGCCCCTTTAATCTCTCCTTCAAACATTCTCAGGTGGAGTCTGCAAAACATCTTCTCATTACCCTCCTCTCCTCCATTCAGTCTCCCCTACGCACACACACGCACATCCGCTAACTGGTGTGCACGCGCACACACACGGAAACACGTCCATAAACGCACACGCAAATGTATATACCCACGCACACATCCATGCACACAAACTTTACTAGTATCTGCTGGGTAAAACCTCAGATCTTTCACTGGACACCCTAGGGCCTCCACACCCGTATCCCCCACCAGAAGAAAATTCCCACACAGATGCGAACTCGTCCCCCTACATTGTCAATGGGACCATCCTGCACAGGCCTCCAGGGGAACCTTTCCTGGGGTGTCACGCTCATGCAGAAGCACTGCCTGGAACGCCTTCTCCTGCCCTCGCCTGTCTAACATCCCATTTTTCCTACTTGTCCATTCCAAGCCTGACAGCCTCTGGGAGCTCTTGTACTTGACCACACGCTGCCTCAGAAACCATTGCTCTCGTCCAATCTGCTCCTGGAGCACTTTTGCCTCCTAGAGTTTCTCCCTTAGGTACACAAATAGTCTTCCTCCCTCTCTCTCTCTCTCTCACATACACACACACACGTGCGTGCACACACACACACACACACATTTCACGAATGCTCATGTGTACACAGCTGCTCCCCTACCAAAGTAGAGGTTTCTTGAAGGTGGACCACATCTGACATCAGCCCCTAACAAGTAGTACTTAATAAACGATAGTTATTACCTCTCATATATAACTATTGTATCTCCTATCTCCTCAATAAGCACAGGCTATTTCTGGTTTCCACAAAGAATAATAATAAGCACGGACAACTCCAAGTCTTCAGAAATCTACAAAATTGGCAGGCTTCATTTCCTTTAGCGTTTCAGCAGACTTTTTCTCCTACCCACCGTCACTTCCCCCACCCGGTGAGATCGGCACTGTGCTCTCCCTCTGGGGAAGCACCGCTCCAGCCCACCAGCCCACCTGGTTTCCATGGCAACAGCAGTACCCACCCCTGCTCCTGAGATGGGTATGTGGCTTTGGGCCTGCACAGAGGACCCACGTCTGTCCAACAACCCAGAGAAGTTTCTGGAACAAGGAGGAAAGAGACTCTGTCCCTCTTGGGGAGGCTGAGCCGCGCGGATGTGCCCTGCAGCTCCTGCCGGACACCTTCCCACCACCTGAGTGGAGACAGACAGGAAAGCCACACTGATGAGAGCAGGGCAAATAAATGTAAGGAAGTGTTGATAACATCCCTTGAAACTCCGGGCCCGACTATGCCGGAGACAAAACTCACTATCCCTTTTCCACTTGATTCAGTTTAAGGACTTTTGCCCATTTGCAATCAAAAGCATTTTCGCTAATACAGCAGTTTTAACTGCTTTTCCATTAAACATTTTTTACTGGAATTTATATAAAAGCCAAATAATAAGGGTTGAGTTTCTCATTAAAGACACACAGGCATAAAGGAGAAGCAAGACAGATCCACACAGTATGCTTAAGTGTCCAATATTTCTGGTAAAGTTTAACCCACCTTTTTTTTTCTTTTTTAAGAAAATCAACTTACAACCAATCATACACACTCCAGAAAAGTTTTCTAGGTGGTCAACATTAGGGACTTCTACTTCCGGTACCAAGATGATTTTTAAAAGAAAATGTAAAACTTGTTATTATTCTACAGTATGTCAAATCCCTTGCTCATTACAAATTGGATGGAATATTGCTGCAAATTTTCACAATATGGCACAGTCACTGACATCCCATCAATTTGAAATATTAAAAAACTCACCTCCATCACATTTAATATAATTCTTCCGTATAACCAAATCAGTTAATGTAGAAAAGGCCACATTCACCTTCCAACATTTGGAATAGAAAGGCCCAGGTTAAAATGTGTCTTCTCCAAAAGAAGGAATCCATATCATTCAAATAGGTATTTAGAGTGAAATCCAAATACTTCTTGGTATCGGCCAGTTTGTTTAACTTCTGGATTATCAAGACATTCAAATTATTCTTTTATAAACGAAGTAAAATCAAATTACGATTAAAGACAGAACGTTAGTCATACAAGAAGGGCCATTTTCCAATGGCTCGATGTGCTTTACACAAGCATAGGACATAGTTAAGAGAACATGGCCTCCCTGAGGAAGGGATTAAGGATACAAACCCAGGAAACAAAGAAAAGAAAATAAGGTGCTACAAGGAGTGAAGATATAACCGATCAGAAGCTCGTGCAGACCTTGAGTACCAGCCTCTACTTCCATTTTAAACACGGTTTTGTGGGTTGTTTTTTTTTTTTTTTTTTAAGAGCTCAACCCACCTTCAAATACATTTTATTTGTAAGAATACTCAGCAAAAATCCTGTCCTTCCATATTAAGCACAATCTAAACAGATTCTCCAAGATACTCACAACTTCACTCACACGTCATAAAATCCAACCTGAAATTGCACCTCTTACATGAAGAAAAAAACGTGAAACGGTTTCATTCATATGGCTCGTACGGTTTTAAATTACGTTACTATAAATTTTATGTCATCCTCCCCCCCCGCCCCTTAATAGGCAACCATTTAAAAATGTTTCTTTCCAAACAACTCCTAAGACCGAAAGGACAAACCATCATGCATGCATGTGTGCCTGCGCACAGAAGCACGAGCATACGTGCACGCGCACACAGATGCACGCACGCGCACATGGACATGAGCGCACGTACTCCTTTACACCACGTTCATGGTACAGCGGATTTCCAAGTCTTCTGAGTTCCACACGTTACTTCCTGAAACACTGCCTGGCTGCCTGGGGAGGTGAGTCTGCAAACACCACACCAACGAAACCTCAAACCAAGGATGTGTCCTAGCAAGTCCTGTCTCCCCGCTCTGGGAGCAGGCAGTTTCATTTCTACGGCTCCATTGCACACGGGAAGACCCCCCGCCCCCAGTTGGGTCCCTTGGCCCTCCTGAGCTCTCTCTTGAATTCCAGGGCATTGGTGCCAAGTGCCTACTTGATATCTCTGTGGGACTATTCCGCCAAAATATCCAATATCAGCTCTACCTTTCCTTCGAAACCAGCTTCTCCTCTGACCTCTTTGCCTCTGCTCAAGGTCCTACCTACCATTTGTCCCAGGCCCAAGTTCGAACACTCTGAGTCACCTCTGCCTCCTCTCCCTCCCTTCTAAGTGAGAGATGCTCTGTTCAGTGCCCTCCTCTCTTTCCCATCCACGTTCACATCACCTCAGTTCAAATCCTAACACACCTTTATCTCGATTGGGCAGTGGCATCCTCCCTGGTCCCCCTACCTCTTGTCAGGCCCTACAGTGATCTAGTCAAAAGGTCAGATACTTCTTCACAACTTACAACTCCAACCACACCACTGGCCCGCTCCAAAGTCCTCACAGTATGCTCAGCAGTAAAGCCGACTGTCTTTCCAATGGCCTTCTTCCTTGCTAATAGAGTATAAAAGATCATCTATGCTCATGTGACAATGTGCCTGGCCCCCACCAGATGACATGGGACTGATCTAAGCCGATCACGGTAATCTCCTTCTTTTTTGTTAATGACTGGCTTAGGGTGGGCATGCGATCCATTTCTGATCAATAAACAAGAGTGCAATGGAACTATTGGAAAAGTTCTTATCCCTTCTTATTAAGAGAGGTACAGAAGAACTTTTGCTATCACTCCCATCCCCACCACTACCTTGCTTCCCATTTTACATGTGATCATGTGAAGATGTGATGTCTGGAGCTACAGCAGCCAACTTGTGACCTTGAGGAGACTGCTAAAACTTCAGGAATGGCAGAATAAAAAGAAAAGAGGGTTCTTAAAGACATGATTGCCTTCATCCAAACTAGCCCGAGACCACCTAACTAATGACTTCTTTGTAAGTAAACGAACATCCTTATGCTTTATGCCACTGCTTGTTGGGTGTTCTGTTACCTGTAGCCCAATGCATTGTGACCAACAAACTCTTAAAAAGAACAAACTCCTTACCTTACCACTGGAAGGCCCTTTGTGCTGTGCTACTCACAGTGCATCAGCATCATGTGGGAGCCCTAGCCTAGACCCCAGAATTCAGAATCTCTAGGGCTAAGCCCAAGAGTCTGTATTACAAAAAGCTCTTGAAGTTGATTCTTGTGCATGCTGAAGCTTGAGAAACACTGCTTATAATAATATGATCACAGATTACCTGTCTCCATTCACCTACTACCCTACATACCATAAGGAATATTTTTCCAGTGACAGCAACCTCACTTCACTAGGGTTTGAGCATCACATTGGTCGCTTGTTTAACTTCATCTCTTCTTGAAGTTTTCAAACTCAAAGCCTCCTGGGACTTGAGAGGAATACCAAGGGCAGAATATGAGGAAGTTAGAGCGGGGAGAGGAACATGTTGCCTTGCAAGGGAACAGGTCCAAGATTGCCAAATTTATTGTTTCTTAAAAGAAAGAAGGAAAGGAAGGAAGGAAGGGAGGAAGGGCTGAAAATCCAGATTTATATTGCAAAGATTTTTAGATACAGACAGCTACTGAATTTTTTAAAATATTGGCTCAAATGAGGTAAAGCAAGTCCTCAAGTGGACAAGTGGATTCAGCATCCCCCTGACAGCTTGTGACCCAAAACAGATAGTTCTTACAACAGCTACACATACTTTGAATGTCGTGGCCACATACCTCCCTTGACTTCATCTAAAACAACTAAAATTAATTTTCTTTGGCTTACTGTGTATCAGTCTCTACGGAGCACAGGGTTTTCATCAACATTCCACTGTGTGGGGTGTCAAAATGGTAAGTTTATGGACTTCAATTAGTGTCAGCTGGACTATTTTATCCATTAGTCACCAACGACTGGTTACCTAGAAGTATAAGCTTCTCAAGGGCACACAAAAATGTTTAAAAGGTGAGGAAAAAAATTAATTGGCCACACAACACACACACACACTACAAAATTAAAACTAACAGATGCTGACAAAACGCAAACATAAGTCAACTAATCAGCAGCAACTCAGCCATGATATATTAATACATCATAGAACATAAAATGCAGGACGTGGGTGCAGCATTTTCACGTCTGATATGATGTGGAGGGGAGCCAGGTCAGCAGTGCTTAGGACCCACCAGGGTTCTGAAAGGGCCCTGAGTGTCAACCTAGAACCAATCATCTGTCGTAAGTCTTACATACTTTATAGCAATCACAAACTTCTTTACCCGGTTCTACTACTGCCCCTCCGGGTTACTTACTCCAAAGGAGGATCCCTAGCCTAAAACAAAGTTTTCAGCCATGGCTGCACACTGGAATCATCTAGGGAGCTTTAAAAACACTGCTACCTGGTTCCCATCCCCAAAGATTCTTCTTGAACTGGTCTGAGGTAAGGGTGACCTGGAGTATCTTTCACAAGCTTCCTCCCACCAGCTAGGACTAGAGTATAGCCAAGGCTAAACTCCCACTGTTTTAGAAACATTCAGAGAAACATTCTCTGAAATGGTAATCTCTCCAGTTATACCATCTTGTTAACTACGTCTTCCTTCTACTGCCAAGTCTTGGGACAAAGGAAGACCCTGGTACCATCAAGTGCTCTGATTATCTAGAACAGGGATCAGCAAACTGTTTCTGTAAAGGGACCATACTACACGTTACAACTACTCAACCTGGACACGGACGCACTCAAGCAGCCATAGACAATATGTCAACAAGTGAGTCGGGCTGCCAGTTCTGCAACTTTATTTATGGACACAAATGTGAATGTCATGTAAGTTTCAGTCATGAAATATTTCTTTGGATTTTTCTGCCATTTAAAAACATAAAAACCATTCTTGGGGCGCCTGGGTGGCTCAGTCGGTTGAGCGTCCGACTTCGGCTCAGGTCACGATCTCGCGGTCCGTGAGTTTGAGCCCCACGTCGGGCTCTGTGCTGACAGCTCAGAGCCTGGAGCCTGCTTCAGATTCTGTCTCCCTCTCTCTCTGCCCCTCCCCACCTCATGCTCTGTCTCTGTCTCAGAAATAAACATTAAAAAAAATAATAATAATTAAAAAAAATAATAAAAACATAAAAACCATTCTTAACTCACAAACCAAACAAGAACAGGCAGATGTGACATGTGGGCCACCGTCTGCCAGCCCCTGATCTAGAACTGTTCCGTTGCCTTGAGACCTAAAATGAATGAATGATAGAATTCAAACTATTCAATTAGAAGTACATGAAAGTGGTTAGATTCTACTTCTTTTTTTTTTATTTTTTTCTTTTTTTTTTTTTAAATTTTTTTTTTCAACGTTTATTTATTTTTGAGACAGAGAGAGACAGAGCATGAACGGGGGAGGGTCAGAGAGAGAGGGAGACACAGAATCTGAAACAGGCTCCAGGCTCTGAGCAGTCAGCACAGAGCCCGACACGGGGCTCGAACTCACATACCGCGAGATCGTGACCTGAGCCGAAGTCGGACGCTTAACCGACTGAGCCACCCAGGCGCCCCAGATTCTACTTCTTGTACTCACTCGGCTGAATTGTCCACATGATCGAACAGGAGAGTGGAACTGTCCAACCTGTTTGCATAGTTGACCATAAACCATAAATGACTTATTAAAAATTGATTTTTGAACCTCATCTGCATATGAGTGTATCTAAGACAAAAACTGCAAAGAAGCAGTACACAAGCCACAGGCATGTTTTAAGGGTCCCACATAAGGATTTCAGTAATATGTGAATTTGCTGCCACCATTTAGAATTCAAGATATCTTACATAAAAACTCAGATTATCATTCTCTTGGAAAAATAACTGCAAAATGTGGAGACACTGGGCCCAGATGTTGGCATGGCAACAATCCACAAATGCTGAACAAGGCTACCCCTTTACATGGGGCGTGCTCTCCACCTGACCACAAACCCTATCTTCTG
The DNA here is from genome assembly GCF_016509475.1 of Prionailurus bengalensis. Classification (NCBI taxonomy): domain Eukaryota; kingdom Metazoa; phylum Chordata; class Mammalia; order Carnivora; family Felidae; genus Prionailurus; species Prionailurus bengalensis. The sequence continues at coordinate 30,785,208 of NC_057352.1, forward strand.
TAGGTTAAACTGGCTGTCCCAAGGAGCATTTTGAGTTTATGACCCCTTGTCCAAGGTTCTTAGAAAAACTTTACATCTCTTTCACAATGTGACTTCAATATCTTTTTTTAAAATTTTTTAACCTTTATTATATTTGTGAGAGAGAGCGCGCGCGCGAGTGTGTGAGTGAGTGGGGGAGGGGCAGAGAGGAGACACAGAATCTGAAGCAGGCTGCAGGCTCTGAGCTGTCAGCACAGAGCCTGATGTGGGGTTCGAACCCACAGACTGCAAGATCACGACCTGAGCCAAAGTCAGACACCCAACCGAGCCACCCAGGCGCCCCATTATCTTGCTTGAAGACCTCACATGGAAATCCCTCAACTTGGAGGAAGGGGAGAGGAGAAAATGGGTGATGGGCATTGAGGAGAACATCTGTTGGGATGAGCACTGGGTGTTGTATGTATGTAAGTGAGGAATCATAGGAGTCTACCCCCCCAAACCAAGAGCATACTATATACACTATATATTAGCCAACTTGACAATAAATAATATGTTTAAAGAAAAAAATCTCTCAACCTGCTCTCAAAATTCAACACCCCCATACAGCAGGCCCTAAAATGAAATCATTAGTTCTCACGCCAGTGCAAAGTATCAATTTAAGGAGAGCTGCAATCAAATCCTCCTCTCAATGTATTCTCAATTTGAACCATGGTCTCGAAGAAGATAGACAAATGACAAACTACCCTTCAGGTCTTCTAACTCTTCATGCTAGCCAAGGTAGAGGCCAATCCAAGGAGGTGTAGTGAAAACACTCACATCAGAATGTCTTAATTAAGCAGAATGATCAATAACACATATAGTAATTACAAAGCAAGGTTTGGGACTGATGGAGTAAAAACAACAAAAGACTATTCTGCATAGGATAAGAAGTCAATAGCCAGATTTTGCAAGGACTGGGGGCTGGTAAAAAACAAAAAAACAACAAAAAAACACCTAAGAATATGCAGAAAAAGCTATGAAATATTGAGTTTGGTCCAAGTTCGTTATTAACCCACTGTGTGATTTCACCTTGTGCACGCCCACCTAAAATATAATAGTTTATTTCGGGGTGGCAGACTTCTAATGACATGCCAACTGATATGCTGCATATTACCTGCTTGCTGGTGAAAAGACAAACTGAACCCAGGAAAAGAAAAATTCTAGATACACAGACAATGGGTCGCTAATTCGCTTGAGCAACATAAGGCCCCTCCCCCTTTAAAAAATGTAGGTGTTAGTTTCATTTGTTGGCCACATCAGAAAAAGAAATGTTCAAACAGTAGATTTTCCACTTGAAATTAAAATGGAAATTAGCCCTTAGAAAACAGAGATGACTGTAAGTTTATACATCAGTGGCTGGTTCATGAATTATTAACTGATTTTAATGATCCTGGCTATATTTTATTTGAAGTTATTCTCTTACTTGCAAGGACTTTTGAACCCTCAAAACTCTTTCATCCATTCTCCGTAGACAGTACACTTTCTGAGCGCTGACATTTAAAAAGGATCCATATACTCACAGAATGTAAAGATAATACACACACATATAATTTATACAAAGGACTCTCTGGTCGTTTGTTAAAGACAGAAATGAATGAACCCCTATTATTCACGGTTTGTAAATAAATTTAAAGATAAGGGCTAACTTTTCACTTGTTAAGCCTGGAGCAAAGGGTTCTGTATTTCTTCTAAAGTTTCCCAGATGGTCGTTAAAACAAGAAAGGGCAGAAACATGCCTTCTTTCAAACTCATCATTTCCCACCCAGAATGATAATACACGGCAGCAAAAGTTAAGTCTTAAGAGATTAATAAATGCAGGTATTTCCAAGTTAAATAAATGTAGGTCTTTGTATGCTAGTTTTTACATTTTCAATATAGACCTATATTGAATAGCACCACTCAGACACACAAGTTAGCTGTGAAACAAAATGCTATAAACCCTTAATTAGCACTTGCTGCTTTATACCCATAAAGTTAATACATCGTCTTCTACTACATTCTCCCTATAAAGAAAAATTACAGGGAATAAAACTGGGTTTTTCACTGCTGAAATTAAGAGTAGGAAAATAAAGTATTGGGGCTCAAATTAAAGATTCTTGTATTTTTATCTGCAAGGAATTAAATGCAAACATCCCTTAAAATAAGTACAATTTGATTTCTACCAATATGGAGCGCTGTGTCTAACTTTCGCAAATCGGGTACACACAGCACTTATGACCACCAGATTGCTGATTTACTAAGAAACCAGGTTATTTCAGGCAAAAAACTGCATTAAGAACAAATGATAGCAAACCAACTTGCATCCTCCTCCCGAAGTTGAACAAGCATCTCAATAAATAATGTTGATTTTCAAGCTTTCTATGCTCTCCCTGAAGTAACTACTCAGTTTAAATGGACTCAAAATAGCTTTTCTCAAAAAAAAAAAAAAAAAAAAAAAAAAAAAGACACACACACAAAACACCCACAATTTCCTCTGGTCCCTTGAAGTACCCTTGGGATCTCAGTGAACAGAGAGATTTGCCACGCATTGCAGTGACTGGATTAGTACAAAAGGTTTCTATTTTGGTGTCATTCGAGTGTTGCTGATCTTAAATCAGAGAAAGAAGTTACATTAAGCAAGGTAATGGCTTCCAAAAATAAGAGCATGCCCAGTTATCCAAGGCTTGCATACACAGGCTAAGTTGTAAGGAGATAAATAACACCCCGCCGGAACAATTAGGTGGATTCTCAGAAACACGACATACTTAATTAGGCTGCCTAAGTCCCTCACTGAGCATACAAGGGGGACTTTTTAAAGCATTTAATAACCTGAGTAAGTCCAAAACCGAGGACAGAAAGTAAAACCTTAACCCTGCTACCGCGATAGGCCTTTTCTTGCTTCCCTTTCAATGCTCAACGTACCACTCTTGGAATTTGGAGACCATGAACGACCCCCCCCCCCAACACCACCAAAGGGTTAAAGCACACTGAATAATGTCCCTTCGTTCTATACTCGTGGGGAGGCCCGCGGTGCCAGGCGCGGGGCTGGACGAGGAGGACACAAGGGTGAGGCAGAGAGACCCCAATGGTCTTTCACAAACTTCAGCACTGGAGTTGGGAACGGAGTATAAACAAATAGAAAGGAACAGGAGCCTCCATCAGCCACGGGGCACAGCAAACTGTTCCTCACTCTTGATACAATTCCTTCTCTTCCTGTTATTTATTCATTAGTTTTGTATAGCACCTTTCTTTCGGCGGCTCCTTATTTCCTCCTCTGTTATCCAAGCAATCATAAACAAACTACGATTTGAAAGAAAGGGGGAGGGGGGAGGAGGGAGGAGCAGGGGGAAGGAGAAAGAAAAACCACATTCAAAAGGCACAGGCCATCCAGAGCACTGCTCGGTCTCCGAACATCGCCCTCGGGGTGATATTTCCTCCAAAGCTTGGCCCTGGGGGCTTCAGGAAACACCGAGAACGGGAGACCGCGCCACCCAGGCCCAAGGGCTGTGACTCCCGCACCGACTCGCCGGTCCGAGCTGCGCAGCTGCCCTTCTGAGACCCACCTTCGCCCACCTGAAACGCTGCGTCCTCAAAGTTGGCGCGGGGGACCGGGGGGGGGGGGGACCGGGGAGTGGGGCGGGGGGGGCGGGAGGTAGGGTGACCCAGGGCGTGGTGTGGAGGTCTCCAAGCCTGATCTCCCCGAAATGCAAAACTTACCCCTCCCAAAAAAATGAAAGATGAGAAGCCACTTGCGCTAACCAGGGAGGGGCCCGGCATCTCCGTTCCGCGGTCAAAGCGCCCCAGCGAGAGGGCAGCAAAGGCCACCTGCGGGGGTCCCAACACTTCGCGGCCCCCCCACCTCCGTTCAATCCAGGGCACGCTCAAAAGTTTGTTCCTTTCCTTCCCCGAGCTGCCCTGGGTCCAGCTCTCTAGTGCGCGGGGAAGGTAAGAGGGGCTTGGGGGGTGGGGGGTGAGGGCGGCGAGGTCGTCGGACCACGAGATCACTTGACTCCGGCGTTGTCCCCCCCCAACTCCGGGGCGCTGCTATCGTGTTTACTAATAACAACAAAGAATCACAAGCGTGTCCCCCCCCCCCCTTTCAGTCCTTGGGCCGCTCTTGGTTTCTTTGGGAAGGCAAAGGAGAGTCGGCGGGGTTGGAGGGGGGTGGGGGGAGAGAGAGTGGAGCGCCGGCAGAGGGACAAAAAGGAGGGTGGGAAGGGGGCAGAAAGAGTAGAGAGAGAGAGAGAGTTGGACAGAGACGAGGGCGCAAAGGGAAAGGAGTGGAGAGGGGAGAGAAAAGTGCAGCGCGAGGGGAGCTGGAGCGCGGGGCGCGCCCGGGATGGGGAGGTGGCCCCCGCCCCGCCGCCCCCCGGCCCCGGCCCGGTCACCTTGCTGTAGCCGTAGTACCCCAGACACTGCGCGAAGTCCAGGCCGGCGGGGTCCCCGGCCGCCGCGGGGTAGAATCTCACATCCATGCCGGAGCCGGGCCCGGGGCCAGGGGCCGGGGCTAGGGCTCGCCGGGGCCGGTGCCCGCCTCCTCGAAGCCGCTAGATCCACCGTCGGGGGCGCCCGGCCGGGGTTGCCCGGGGGCGGCGCGCGGGGCTCGGGGCCGGAGGGGCGCCGCGACCGGAGCCCGAGGAGCCCGGGAGCCGCGGCCGCCGCACACAAAGGCGCGGCCACGCGAGCCGCGGGAGAGCGGGAGGCGGCCCGGGGGACGCGCCCCGCCGGGGCACCGAGGCAGCGCTGCGCGCGGGCCGGGCGCCCGGGGCGCGGCGCGGGGGCCCGGGCGGCGCGGCGAGTTCAGGTGCGCGGGGCGAGGCTGGGACGGCGGCGGCGGCGGCGCTGGCCCCGCTCCTCCTCCTCCTCCCCGGGCGGACTGAGGAGAGGAGCCGCGGAGACAAGGGGCCCGGCCCCTCCCCTCCTTCTCCCCCTCCTGCCTTCGCCGCCGGTCCCCTCCCCGCGCCGCCGCCGCTCCGCCCCTCCCACCGCGGGCAGCTGGCGCGCCGCCCGCCCCGCCGGTGCGCTCCTCGGCCCGGACCGCCCCCGGGCGCGCCGACCCCGCCCCGCCGCGGCCCCTGCCCCGCGCGGCCCCTCGCGGCTCACCCCGCGCCTCGCGCAGCTCCGGCGGTGCCCGTCGCGCGCGCCGCGGCCTCCCCCTCCCCGGGGCCCCTCTTCTCCCCACCTCGCCCCCCTTCCCTCTCCGGTCCTCTTTGTCCCCGATGCCTCGGAGCGCTCCTCGCTCCCCTCCTCGACTCCGCCGCTTCGGCCGGCCCGCCGCCAGCCCGCGGGGCGCGGTGTGGCCCTCCCAACCCCCTCTCCGAGCCCCGCTTCCCTTGGCCCCCGGCTCCTGCCACCGGCATCCCCAAGCCGTGCGCTCCCTGGCCACCTCTCGTTCCATGGGCTTCCTTCCCTCGCCCCCCTCCCCCCATTAGTCCCTCGTGGTGCGGGTCCTCCGTCCCGTCTACCCTACTCTTCTTCCCGCACGAATGTCCTCTGCTTGGAGGCACCTATCCTGGCAGCTAACCTGCAGGAGGGCCTCCTGGGAGCCGGGAGCCGGGACCCCATCTATGTACACCTGTGGTATTTTCCAGAAGGGGTGTTGGGGCCTGACCTTTCACAGGTAGGCAGACTTGAAGCTTCCCGGGTTAAGCCTCGTGTTGGTTCTCTTCGTATTTCCTTTGCTCTTGTTTGTATTCGAAAGGCATTTGAGTAACTGGATCTAGGCGGATCATTCACTGCTCTCGGAGAGAAAATGTCCCCATTTTCCTAAAAGGTTCTGGGTGATTAACTTCCTCAGACTGCACTCACCCACCTCCTCTTTCTTTCTTTCTCTTTCTTTAAGCTATCTCTCTCTCCCTCTCCCTCCCTCCTTCCTATCCCCCCCCCCCCTTTACTGCTTTGGGTTAATTTGAGAGTTTGGCCCTCAGCCTTGGCGAAGGGAAGTGACTTTATTGCTAGATGAGAACGTTAGGGAGAGGCGGTGAGATGTGCCACCACCCCCCCCCCCCAATTTGGTTATCTAGTTGCTGCTGCAACCGGAAGGGAGAAATTTTCAAATATTTTAGCGGACACTCGCTAACACTTTCCTCCCCTGAGCACACTTGGCCGGACCAGGGCCTGAACTTTTTTTCAGACAAACATCAGATGGGTTGCTTTTCATTTCTTCTGTTCTCCAAATCAGGCACTCCGGCCTGGTGACACCTGTATATGTACCTTCACCCAATATTATCTTTCTGGAACCAAGCAGGAAAAATAAACGTCAATTAGGTGAAAGTTTGTGTATTTGCTCTTAGCTGAAACGTGTGTTTGGATACTGCCCGTGAGAGCGGTGTGTATTCAGGAGAGGAACAACCGCTCACATTGTCCCTGGGTTGACTCCAATTCCCCCCCCCCCCCTCGAAAAAGCTTAGGTCCTCTCTCCCGGGTCTCCATTTAACGTTGACAACCCAGCGGCGCTCCCTAATGGCCCAGCGGGTTGCACAAATTGGCAGCGAGCGGAGATATTATCAGGACAACACCCCATTGAGCAGGTTCTTGAAACGCAGAAGTGGAGGCCCTTTCTCTGGGCCACTGGGCGCCTGTGGCCTTTCCACCAATCAGAGCGGGAGGTTGCAGTGGCCACCTGTTGTCTCGCAAGAGAACATCTTTTAAGTTTCACTATTAGTATTTAACAATGGCGGATAGTGCAGCATCTGGCCGCAGGAGAGGAGCAGCTTGCTGATCTGAGGTACCAAAAAAAATTATTTTCTCCCAGGTAGTTGTTAACAGGAGCCCCAAAGGCTAGGAAGCCGAGTGTTTCTTTGCACGCTCCCATTTCTCACCTTGTGCCCGTTCTGTTGTGCCTCTGGAGCAATCTGAGCTTGATTACACAGGATGAAGGAAAGTATAATCAAAGTTACACAGAGACTAAACCTGAAGTTGTAATCAGACCTTGAGCATCAAGAATACAAATATTCACAGTGGAAACCCCACTAGCTGCCAGAATGGGAATTGCATGTGGGCTGATGAATTGCATGGAGCCCTGAGCTGTACACACTACAAAGTGAAGCGAGAACCTTCTCCCAGGAGGCTCCCAGGAGTTAGGAATGCTGGGTCATATCCAATACCACCTCTTGGCCCTTGGCTTTCCTTATAAAATCCCCCTCCCTGTTAAGATGCAAATGCCTTGGAGAAGGAAACAATATTCATCAGTCACTATTTTATTATGATGATGATTTAGGTAGCTGATTTCCGAGGGTAGATCTCTATTAAAGAGTGGCCGGTGGGGGGGGGGGGGGGGCGGAGAAACTGAGGAGTCTGAAGATATGTATGTTGAGGCATTTAGAATGAAAAATATCGCTAGCGCAGAAACAGGTCATTCGGGACGGCTGCCGACCTCAAGGTTTTGCCCACAGTCTCCAGACACTCAGCAGCTATATTTTGCTTGCCTACTCTGTGCCAGGCACTGTTTTAGGCACTTGTGAATGAGAGACAGGATCCCCGGATGACGCACGTGGAAATCAAAGGAGGCTATGATTTGGACCCATCACACTCCACACACACACACGCACATTTCCATATGCAAACATGTACACATGCCCTGTCCCATCCACTCACCTGGCCTGGAGATCCTGTCCTGTCACAACGACCACTGCTATGGAGAAAAGCAATCTGATAAATTCACATACGGTGGGAGGGATGCCAGGCTCTGCGCCTTCTTGGTTATTTGTAAAAGAAAGCTCAGGGGTGGGTGTAGGACATGCCTCTGCGGAGCCGGAGCTGGATCACTGCTGTGTCCCCAGCCCCTTGGACCTTGCTTGGTGCTTAGGTGGTTTGCAATAAATTAATATCCATTTAAGCAAGGAAAGTGAGAGGGAGAAAGGGAAAGGGGGGAAAGATGTTTGAATAGTGGAAAAGCATTCCCAGGGAACCAGGTTAAGGGAAGATTCGGGAAGAGGGAACCCAAGACCTATCACGTGAATAAGAACACACTACCTGAGGGTGCGGGAGGGAGGGGGGTCTTCTGCGCCCTGCTGTTTTGGACCTCTTGCACGCAACACAACTAGAATTATATGTTGTTTCACTTCGAGCCCATCTGAGTGAACTCCCCATTGCATTCAGAATACCATCTAATTTTAAGGGTTCCAGTGGATTTGAAACGCATCCATTAAAAACGTTAGAATGAGGCTTTTAAAAACGTTAATGCCATTGTGACTGCCATGCTATTTGTCATTCTTAAGGGTGTCACCTTTTTCAGGCTGTCAGCATTTGTTTCTGAAATGCCACAAAGGTTTCCTTTGTACTAGGTTAGCCTTGAGTTTGAAGAAACTTCTCCAAGAACGTATCTTAAACATGCTTTGAATTTATGCTGAACAGTGCTAACAGTTACTGATTTAGGAGGGCAGGACAAGCATCAGTTATACAGCCAAAATTCAACTTCTAGGCATAAGAAAATCCCTGTCGGGTTTCTGTATGATTTGGGTCAAAACTGTCAGTCTTATTAGCTTGATGTTTCCAATTGAACAGTAGGTATCGTCCAAGAATCTCTTTTAAAAAATGGGGGCGGGGTGAGGAGGATAAACAAGCTTATCTTGAAGAATTTGGTGGAAATAGATTGTTTTTATGAAAGCAGAGAAAGCATGATGAGAAAACTATCTTACATCTTGAAAGAACTCAAAAACTTTATTTCTCTACTTTATCTGTCTCCACATTAAGAAAGTTCCCATGAGGACTGCATTAAACCTGCTGAACTTTATACCCAAAGATCTTTACTTACTGAGACGCCAGCTTTTCGGAATCTGTGAACAGTAATTTAACCTCTCTGTGAATTGCTTGCCCAGATGAGGTGAGGATACCACTAAACATTATATACAGTGTAATTTTCTTGAGTTTTGGTCATGAAAAGCCCTATCCAAATATTATGATCCTTGTTTGCAATATGTAATGTAGCCAAATTAACAGCAGCTCCAAATGGAAATTAACAAAGCCAGAACTACTCGAGTTTCTTCTCATCCTATTCCCATAGTAACAGCTAATGTATCATATTGGTAAAACATTTTATATTTGGTTTTATGTCTGAATCTGGCTTCATGTCATAAAGCATAGCATTTCTATCCAGCATGGATTCTTAGTATCTGTATAACTCATCTCCATGAAATTTGGAGTTTCATGTCAGAGAATCAACACTTACATTCATATTTTAAATCACCTGCAGACAAAATCAAGTCAAGACCTACCAAGGCTTTCATAACAGTGAATGTACACATGGTATAGAGGAAGCATTGGACCCTCAATACACATCTTCAGGGCAGGCTCTAAAACTAATTACCAGGAGAGAGTTACACACAGGAACTATAGTGGGGCGGGTGGAATCCCCATGCATTGTCATTGTTAGCTTCAGTTTTCAGTGAATCCAAACTTTTCAGGTCTGGAAATAAGAACTATTTTGATATTTTTACTTAGGTCAAAAAATACAGAAACGAGCAAATTGAGAAACTCTCTCTCTCTCTCTCTCTCTCTGTCTCTCTCTCTGTCTCTCTCTCTCTCTCTATATATATATATACATATATATGCATATATATATATATGCATGCATGAGGTTGCTACTCACATTACTACAACCAAGTTTGGCCATATTGGTCTCTGTACTACCAGGCATAAGAACCACTTTAGAAAAACCAATCATTTTCTCAGTTGACTATTACTTTTACTAAGAATAGATACACCCATAGGTTTTGACAGATACATAGTAATTATGGAATGCTCACCCCCCAAACCCCTGGTAGCAAAAAAGTACTGAGCTGAGAATTCATTCCCAGAAACATGAAATGCAGCAAGTATTTGCTTGTGACCTAAGTAGCTCTTCAATAAAGCTATTTTAAAAACCAATACACTCTACACAATCAGAAGGTGTGTAATTTTCAGTGTGTTTACACCCTGCCTTAAAAAAAAATATCCTGTATTCACAGAAATCCTAAACTGTTGTCCTGCCTGTTTTCTGAAATATGTTCTATTTCTTTTGAAGCGAAAGAATGACCTCTTTTGCAGGAACAATTTTCAGAGACAGCGTGTTTATCAAATGGTTTCTCTGCTTTCATAAAAACAATTTATTTTCACTGAACTCTTCAAGATAAGCATCAAAGCCAGGAAGAATGTACAATGAAGTTTATAATTACACTCCAGAAACAAATACGGGGTAGTTTTTATTTTGCTCAAGTGAAAACCCTTTTTTTTCCCCCCAAAGAGACAAAGGTAGTGATGGGGGAGGAGGTTTTTACAGGAGTGAAAAATCAGGAAGCTCAGAGTTTTCCCAGCAGGAGGGGCCCTGCAGTGTTGCCCACAAAAACCACTGCCAAACAATGAAAGCTGAGGGTCAGGACTCTCTTAGGGATGGGTGGGGGGTGGGGGTGTCCATTTTTTATTCTTCACCAAGGGGCAGCTAAAGAAGCATTAAGGAGAGAAAATTATTAAGCAGATATTAATTAAACCTTTTCATGACAGGTCTGTATACCATCACTCATACGTATTGCTCATAGTTGGAGCCTCTGATGACATCCTTTCTTTGATAGGCACCCCTTGTTTCTAGGCCTAATTCATAGGGCATGTTATTATTAATAACCTCAGAAAAGAATGAAATGGTCAAAATAACTGGGGGGAGAACGGAGTCTAATAGAGATTCTGTTTCTTAAGAAATGAGAAACAATTGCATTTGATCACAAAACAGCCAAGGACTAGCAGCAAAATAATCTCCCCTAATTTACATAGATCTGTGCGTGCCAAACAGATGAGTGTTTGCTTTTCGAGTAATAGCACAGGTGCGTATCCTGCAGTGACGAAATCTCTAACTCATCAAACTGTTTCGCCAGAGTGGGACATGCCCTCTTTTCTGGAACAGTTTCGAGCTTTCTCCCCAGCATTCCCACCACCTGTTTATGGAGTTCATCCTTGGGAGTACATGCACGCAATTAGAAACAAGAAAATGAAAATAAATGACCTTGTTGGTTCTTTATAACAAAGAAACTCAGCGAAATTAATGCTGTGGAGCTTGACCTCTTGACCCAGGAGAAAGAGCCACCTCGTGGCTTTGTGAAGGATGAATAATACTCCAGCAGCTCCCCATTGTCCAGCCGGCCTGACTTTTAGATGGTCATTAAAGCCGCATATCCAAAATATTAAATGTTTTACAAGTTAGGTCAGAGGATTTGTACTTTTTTTTTTTAAAAGCATGTTTAAAGAAGTAAGGCTAGTTAGCAAAAGAGTTTGTCTTTTTAAAGCCAGCTGTAAAATCATTTAGTTTTATCTACTCAGTGTGTCCTATGTCAACAACTTGTTGAAGAAAAGGAAAATATTTAAAATTTTGAACTAGAGCTTTGGGAATTGAAAAATGTCTTTTTTTTTTTTTTACATTTTTTTTTACATTTATTTATTTTTGAGAGTGAGACGAAGTGAGAGTAGGGGAGGGGCAGAGAGAGAGGGAGACACAGAATCCAAAGCAGGCTCCAGGCTCCGAGCTGTCAGCACAGAGCCCGACGCGGGGCTGGAACTCATGAAATGTGAGATCATGACCTGGGCGGAAGTCGGACGTTCAACCAACTGAGCCACCCAGGTGCCCCCAAAAAATGCCTTTTTAAAAAATTAACTTATGTATTCAAGAGAGAGACAGAGAGCGGGGGAGAGGGGCAGAGGGAGAAAGAGAAAGAATCTCAAGCAGGCTCTACTCTCAGCAAGGAGCCCGATGCAGGGCTCGAATGCTCAGCTCCATGCACGGCTCAATTCCATGCCCCTGGGATCATGACCTGAGTTGTGCACTGAAAAGTCGTACTCTCATTCCCCCTCTGGTCCCCCAGCTCACCTCAGCCCACACAGTGCAGAAACCCAGGGCGGGCAGGACATGAAAACCATGATGGTGGCGGACTGAAACATCTTCAGGTAGAATCACTAGTAACAAGGGACACCCTCATAACTTGCGTGGCTGGTCCTAAGGCTGGCCTCTGCTACCACCTACTGCCTTCTTTTTCTCCTTTGGGATTCCTCCTTCCTTCATCCACAACACATTCCACGAGTGTCCTGGATCCTTCTCGTCCTTAAATTAAAATCTACAGGTAACTGGTTTTTTTCTCCTCAGGTTGTTCATTTGTTGTCCTACCTGTCCAGTGCCGCCATGTCTTCAACTCTTTTCTTTTTCCCCAGGAATATGTGACTGGTTGCTCAAGAAGGACTCTCTACTGTTCTTCAAAAGATACCGTTTTCGCTGGAAAATGAAGCCAGTGTCACGAGGTATGCAGACTGCCATGCAAACACTACCCTGACCAGGATTGGCCAACTCTCCTCACCTTTTCTTTTCCTTCTGATCCCCTGGGGTCTTTCATCATGTGTCCCTCCCCACCTTTCACTGGGGATGCTGCAGCCAGAAATCTGGAGAGATTACTACAAAGTCTTGTTGGTCATTCACATACCCACACAACAACAAAATTATGACCATTAAAGGTCCAACCTTCTGGTTAACATCTCTGGGAATGGCCAATTCTCAGGCCCAGAGAAAGCGGTTTTTGCATTTAATTGGTCTAAAGAAACCCATTCTGCAGTCCGAAGCCACTTGTCAGCTATTGTTGCCCTGAAAGATTAAGCTCTCGTAATCTGGAAACACCACCAAACGAGTTTCCACTGTTGTGCTTGAAGTCCCAAGTATTATAGCTGCTTTCAGCCTGTGATCCCTCCATCCTACCCAAAACTGAAACTCCTGTCAGTTATTGTTCAACAGATTCTTCCTCTACCTTTGTAAGTATGTGGCGCTAGGGTTCCAGAAATGTAAAAAGAAAAAGTGTGACCAATGTCTACCCTGAAGATTTTAAGACACGGGGAAAGTATTATAATAATGAAATTTTCTCCTCATGTCATGGGAGAAGCATTCCTTCCTTGATGGAGTCAGCAAACATTTATTTACAGGTATCCCAGATAACATGTTAGGATGTTGCGTAGAGAAAGGAGAGATCATTTACGATCAGGATGATCAGGGGAAGCTTCCTAGTGAAGACATTTCAAAGTAAAAAGCATTTAGGGGAGGCAAGGGGGATGGAAAAGTACCCTAGGGGAAGAGAGGTTTCCAACACAGTTAACGAAAGAGAAGAGGTCATATGGGTGGTGGGGATATGAGGTCATATTGGCCGCTTCTTGGACTGATTATGCTACTGTAGCAAACACCCCCTAATACGTTAGTAGGCTACCAGCACAAAGGGCTGTTGGTCACCCACATTTCTGCCTACCAAGAGCCAGCTGCCACCCTGCTCCACACTTTCATCTCAGGACTGAGGCTGTCTTGTGGCAGAGGCAAAAGAGATCGTGAAAGCATGCCATGGTGTTCCCAAGTGTCTGCTCGCATCGCTCCCACCCGTGACACTGGTCAAAGCCAGTGAGATGGCCAAGCCTGATGCCAATGGGACAGAAAGGATGATCCCCCTGGCAGGGAATGGCCTGTATTTTCCAATAAGGTGGTCAGTGACCCGGGAAGAGGTTTTGTTGTCATTGTGTTGGGTGTTTTTGAGAGACTTAGTGAAAGTCTGAAAACTAGTAAAATTGTTCAGCGGGAGCAGCGAGTGAGTGTGGAAGAGAAGGGGTTGGTGAGATGAGACGCCGGGAAGTTGCCCAGGGAACAGATGGCAGGAGACCGGAAGCACCATGGAGTCTTGAGGGCCAGGCAGCCGAGTTAGATTTGAGGGAGAATGACATGAAAAACATGGCTGCGTGCTCTGATCTCAAGTTTGCCTTAACTCATCTACAGCAGATTCATTCACAGTTTACGAGTTTATACCCTGTGCCCGTTGAGGCACAATGTAGACATTTGCATTTGCATATGTATATTTTTTAAATTTTAATCCTCATGACATCTCTCTGAGGGAGATTGTAATTCCCCTTCTTTTTTAGTTGAAGAAGTGGGCAAACAGGGGTTAAATGACTTGCTTAAGGACACAAAAGTGGCACATAGGAGCGGAGATGCAAATTGAGGTCTCTTCTTTCCACTGCATCACTGCAGGGCAAAAAAATAAAAGTGTCACCTTGCTTTACTACTGACCTGTTACTCCCCGTCTCTTCCTAATACCCACTGTCTGAGAGCGAGGTTAATATGAATCTTTTTCTCCTCAAGCAGAAGTTGTCATTAAAATGATGTTTCTATAACCACCCCTTGTTTAGTACAACTTCATAAGCGGATGAAGAAGAAACAAGTCTTTACCTGAGGTATTTATTATAAAATCCTGTGGCAGAGACAGTTGCTGTGTACTAAATGTCCACGTGCTGCTCCCCGGCCTCCGCCATGGATTCCCCAACCTGTCCTGCCAGTAGGTGAGCGGTCACATGGCCAGTTCTGGGCAGTGGACCCCCAGCAGACGTGTGTGTCTCTTCAAGGCTGAGACAACTAAAAGCTGGTACTCTTCCTACATCTTCTCCATGCACCTCTCTTGCCCTGCTGTGGTGTGCTTGGTGGCCAGGCAGTCCAGATGCCACAGGTAGAAGACAGAGGAGGGCCATTCAAGCCTCAGAATGTACATGAGCAAAGATCTATCTCCATGGTGTTGAGCCATGAGATAGCAGCGTTGCCTAGTTACTGCAGCCTAGCCCACCCTGGTCAATACAGTTCCCCCTCACTTGAAATGGCACACACGGAAAGGCACCATATCTGTTTTGCTCATCCCGTGATTTCTGTGGCTGAGTATAGGGCCTGCCACATGGCATAGGCTCAGTAGACATTGGTGGAAGGAAAGCGAATGAATCCAAAATGGAGTCTGGTCTCTGTATGCTGTTTAGTTAATCTACCTGTGAATTGTTTTCCGAAATCAGTGGTGGATCAATCTTCCTGAAATATCTTTGCCTCCTATTAGATTAAGATTTTACTATATATTTTTCAATTTCATATTCTTCCCTCCCCCTAACATTCAAGGTCCCCATAATCTGACCTGGATGTCTATGATTTTACTGCCTTATAGCTCTAATTTAAGCCATGTGACATGAGACCTTTAGCCATTTGAGCGACATTAAAAAAAGGATCTCTCTTTCAGCCACACATCTGTCAAAATTTTCCGTGATAATCTTGTGCATATAATTGCTGTCTAGGAAATCTTGGTAAAAGAAACCTGGAAGACACTGTTGGCTACCTACTCCAAATTCATTCTCCCTTCTCCTTGTGCAACCCTACCTCCATTTTATGTAGGTCCCACCATCCTCCACGGGGCCATATTCATTCAGGATGGATGCTATCATGACAGACCCATTTTCATTGGCTGTTATGCTTTTTGGGCCCATGAGACATAAACAAGAGTGTAGCAGGGCTTCTGAGAAAGGTTTCCTTGCTGTTAAAAACAAACATTCAAAAAGACACAATAATTTTTTCTTCTAGGCAATATCATGTCTGGCAATGTTGCATCTATCTTGTCAACATGAGGGGATCCAGCCTCAGGTCAGAGCTGACATACCGACATGAGAATGGTGAAGCGGAAACATGCAAAGAACATAGATCCTTGACAATGTCATGAATCTCTGAAGTAACCAACCCCGGAGCTCTTTTCCTCCTGGTTTCTAGTGATGGGAAATAATACATATTCTTATCCTTGGATCCAATTAAGTCTAAGTCTTCTGTTCATACAATTAAAAGCCCTGAAACTCACTTGAACTTGCTGTAGTAGTTCACCAGGACTTCCATGCAATAAGTATATCACAGGCAGGGTGCTTAAACACCAGAAATATATTTTCTCACAGTTCTGGAAGGTAGAAGCCCCAGATCAGGGTGCTGGCAGGTTTTGTTTCCCCAAGACCTCCTTCTTTGGCTTGCAGATGACCACTCTCCGGTGGCCTCATTCATCCTTGGTCTCTCTCTCCAGCCTAATGTCTTTTCTGAAGGACATCAGTCAGATTGGGTTAGGACCCACCCCCAATGCCTCATTTTAACTTCAATGCCTGTTAAAAGGCCCTGTCTCCAAACACAGTCACATTGTGAGGTACTGAGGGTTAGGGCTTCAGCATATGACTTTTGGAGGGAACAAAGTTGCACCACTCACTCAAGCCAAAAAAGGAGTTAATTTTAAAACTACAGAAAAACTCACAGAATCAAAGTACAGGTTATAAAGTTAGACACCTCATGGGAACTGGGAAGCCAACAGACAGCTACTCTCTTCATCTTTTTCCTTCTTTCTGGTTTCAAATTTCTGTTTCTCTCAGCATGTATGTTTTGGTTCTTTCTTTCTCCCTACAGATCAGCCCCTACTCTTCTGCTTACACATGGCCCATCATGGTAACCCCGTGATGGTGGCCCCAGACCCTAAATCACATGACCCTCCTGTTTAGCTCCTACAGCCAGCAGACTCAGACTTCAGGTCATATATTTCTCTTCATTTTCTCCCAGTTTTATTTAGATGTAATTGGCATACAACATTGTATAAGTTGTGTAAAGCGTACAATATAATCACTTGATCTATGTGTATATTGCAGAATGGTTACCACGATAGGTTTACTTGCCATCCATCCCCTCACGTAATGTTTTTTCGCATGATGAGAACTTTTAAGATCTACTCCCTTATCAAGTCTTTACCAAGCTCTTGAGATAGAAAATTTGTTTGGCTCAGTTAGTTCACCCTTAGTCCAATCTAATGTGGCCAGGTACATAAGGGCTGGCTCTTAGGGGCTGTGACTAAGTTAGTTCACCAAGGAGAGGATTTGAATAGGAATGAAATAACTGGCAGTCCTAGTGGAATGAAGGAAATATGGATAACTTTATACTGTATCAGGTGGATTTGAAGTAGATGGGACAATCATGCCCAAGGGGTGTTGATTTATTATCGACAAGCTGCAGAGAAGCCTTAAGTAAACTCTTGCTTTATTCCACCCTTGATTCCGATTTTTTCCCCCAACATTTTAATAACTAACTTAGATTAGGACATGGAGGCCTGCCTACTGAACTTTCAACTGATAAAATGATGGAAGTGTCGTTTCATATAGTTGGAGACAAAATTCAGACTCAAAATGATCATGAAAGACTGGGTAGAATGAATAGGACGAAAATTAGCTTAGCTTAGTATTAACTCCCAAATTTGGAGTCCAGTATTCGCTGGCAAAACAATGGGATGGAGTTTTCAAATTGAGTCCTTTTATAAATTGTAGCACTCTGTAAGTGTGTATCTTCTCTTCCCGAGAAGAAATTCCTTTTTAATTAGTTATGTGCTAAAGTTAGTTTGGTTAAGTAAATGTTTTCCTAAAGTTGGAGGGCTCCTATAATTTTGGTCTCCCTTTTATTTGCAGATCAAATGGATAACAAGGCCCAGTAAGTAATGTCAGGTTCCCACAGGTAACTCATCAACCTGGAAAATCCCTTAACTAAAAAGCCCCTCCATAATGAAGCTTACCAAGGGGAAAGTTGGTAAAATACAGCATAAGTCTAACCATGCTCTCTCTATATATAGGTGGATATTCTGTAAGCCCAGCTTTCCTAAATTAGGAAACAAACATAAAGACAAGCTCACTTTCCAGCTACTTTATCTATTATGCCATTTCTATTTCTTTAATTTTTTGAAAAGACCTTATTATTTTCCTCTTATATATGAATATATCCCACTGAAAACTGAAGTCCAATCATCATAAATATGTGTAGTATGGAAAATGAAATACTGCATAATATGTAACCAATGTAAATATGTGACTACTCCTTTTTCAGATGATATTCCTATGCATTCTGTTCTAACAACTTATCAATATTTTTATTTTAATGAATATAGGATCACCTACATATTCTTCTTTTTTTTAATGTTTATTTATTTTGAGAGTGAAAGAGACAGCATGAGCAGAGGAAGGGCAGAGAGAGAAGAAGAGAGAGAATCCCAAGTGGACTCTACACTGTCAGCATGGAGCCTGATGCAGGGCTTGATCCCATGAACTGTGAGATCATGACCTGAACGGAAATCAAGAGTTGGATGCTTATCTGACTGAGCCACCTAGGCACTCCACATATGTATTCTTCTTAAATTTATTTTCCTATGTAACAAGATATCTTAGGGCTTGTAATGGTAGACCTATTTGCTGTATACCAATTCATCAGCCAAGGACAACTAGAAAAGCCAGACAAAATATTTGATTAGGTTTGAAGGCATGAAAGGGCTACCAAGACTACGAGGACTTAAGGGGCTAAGATTCTTGAGAAAAGGCAAATACCAAACAGTGAGCTCAACATTCATCCTATTTCCCCCAAAGACTATTATCTGGTTCACAAGCAGTGGCTGAGGACAGAGAAGCTGAGCAATGCTTCTGGCAGTCTTACCAGACTAAGGGGGAAAATGGGAATTTAGAGCCCAGTAAAGAAATGGCAGTGAATCAGAATAAACCAACCCTCACAAAGAATGAAGTCCAGTTTTGTTTTGTTTTGTTTTTTCCGAAGAGGTAAAATTTTCTTTGAAGTCCAGTTTTGAATAAACTCAATCTCTGATAGGATTAGGTGATTTGTCTCTACCCTGATTACTAGAGGTAAAAGCAAATCTTCTTTGTAAAAGAATAAAGTTACCCAGAGTCTCAAGTGATCTTAATTTTATATATACACAGTTGACCCTTGAACAACAAAGGTTTGAACTGTATGGATCCACTTATCTGTGGATTTTTTTTTCAATAAATACAGTACAATGTAAATGTATTTTCTTAATAACATTTTCTTTTCTGTAGCTTACTTTATTGTAAGAATACAGTATAGAGTATATATAACATAAAAATATGCATTGATTGACTTTATGTTATTGGTAATGCCCCTGGTCAGTAGTAGGCTGTTTAGTAGTTACATTTGGGAGAATCAAAGTTATACATGGAGTTTTGACTGCATGGGGTTAGCACCCCGACCCCTCCATTGTTCAAAGGTCAACTTATGACATCTGGCATCTAATTCTAAACTAGCAGCCATCTTAGGAGACAAAACTACATGATTAAAAAAATAATTGAAAGAGGAACACTTAAGGGGTGTCCAGATACTGAACTTATTAGACTTGGGTTTTAAAATATCCATGATTAATACCTTAAAAAATAGACTCGCTGGGGCTCCTAGGTGGCTCAGTTGGTTAAGCGTCCAACTTCGGCTCAGGTCATGATCTCAAGATCCATGAATTCAGCCCCATGTCAGGCTCTGTGCTGACAGCTCAGAGCCTGGAGCCTGCTTTGGATTCTGTGTCTCACTCTGTCTCTGCTCCTCCTCTGTTCATTTTCTCTCCCCTCCCCCCCGTAAATAAATATTAAAAAAATTTTTTTAAGCTTTCAGAATATAATGTAGGACATGTCTTGTGTCTTGGGGGTAGGCTTTCTTAACATGACATAAATAAACACTATAAAAGAAAACATTGATACTTTAGACTTCATTAAAATGAAGACATTGATCTTCATTAGAAGACATCCTTACGAGAGTGGGAAAGCAAATCACAGAGTGAAAAATGAACTAGAAATGCTAAAAAAGTCATATCCAGAATATATATAAATTCCTACAAATAGATAAGGAAAATAATAGAAAATGGGCTAACAATTTAAACAGGAACTTCACAAAGTGGGTACCCAAATGGCCAATAAACACATAGAAAAGTGTTTAAGTTTATTAGTCACTGGGGAAATGCACAATAAAGCTACAAGTATCTACCACTGTATTTTAGCAGAATAGCTGAAAGAAAGACTAAGAAAGACTGTTAATGCCAAGTGAGATGAGGATATGGAGCAAGCACAACTCTCACACTGCTGGTAGAATTGTCAACTGGTAAAAAACACTTTAAAACTCATTGACAGTGCATAGAGAATTGGATATGCACATGCCCTATCATCCAGGAATACCACTCAGAGATATATTCCCACCAGAAATGAACACATACGTACACCAAAGATTATATCCAAGAATGTCCATAGTAGCATTATTTATAATTGCCAGCATTTGGAAACAATGGAATAGACAAAGTATTGTATATTTGTAAATTGAGATACTATACAAAAATGAAAATATAAAGTACTTCTACGTGTAACATCAGAGACAAGTTTCACAAACATGATGTGGAATGGAAAAATCCAGACCCAAAGAAGTTTATACTGCATGATTCCATTTATATTAAGCTCAAAAAGTAAAGAAAACTAACCTATGATGTTAGACGCGAGAACAGTGGTTAACTTCGGGGATGAAGCAAGGTAACAACTGGTAGGGAAAACAAGTGGAGCATCTGAGTTGATGGTAGCATTCTACCTCGTCATCTGGCTGGTGGTTGGGTATTGACTTTGTGTTAATTTGTCAAGCTTTAAATTTATATTCCTGCATTTTTCTGCAAGCATGCTATACTTCAAGAATTTTTTATTTTTAAGTTGTTTCTATACCCAATATGAGGCTCAAACATGTAACCCTGAGATCAAGAGTCACATGCTTTACCAACTGAGCCAGCCACGCACCTTTTTCAATAATTTTTAAAATTCACTCTAAAGCTAGAGGAGTTACCAGAACAAAATATCCTAGTGCTCTTCTTACTTCATAGACTTCTGCTTCTAACACTTCATCTTATCGGGTTCTAAAGGTGATTCTGATGGGTGCATCTCCAACCACATACACACATCTATCAGTGAGAAGCGCTGACCTATAGGAGAAATTCCGAGTTCCTTGCCACGGCATCTCTTACTGTGATCTCTCTTTGTGCTCTGGTACTTGTAGATTCCCAAATACTACACCAGGTAGTATTTATTTACGCTCTACCCTCTGCCTGGGATATTCATTATCCACACCCTAACCTCTACACCACCCATCTCCAACCAGGCTCAGTGATTCTCAAGATATGGTGAGCACAAAAGTTATCTTAGGAGCATCTTAAAATGGCCATGACATTGTAATCAGAGAATCTGATTAGATAAGCCCAGTATCTATATGTTGACAGGCTACCAATGCACAGGCAACTCTGCAAGCCACTGACTTAGGTAGCACATTGGCTTCCAAATTTGTCTAATGATAAGAATCACCTGGGGTACTTTTTTTTTTTTTTTAAGATTTCCGGGTCCTTCTACCGGAGATTCTGGTCTAGCTGGTCTGAAATAGAGTCCAGGAATCTTTATTTTAACAAGTCCCAGGGAGAGTTCTCATGACCAGGCAATTTTGAATAATAGACAGAGGGCCTATCCTTTAGGATTTGGCTCAAAGTTTAGGAATCCTTTCTCAGCCCCGCCATCCAACACTGGACTAAGTTATATTCTCATCAATCTTATGGCGTCTTGGGATTCACCTACCATGGGAGAAATTAAATTTTATCATATATATATCTATATAGATATAGATATATATATTGATATCATGATTACATAGCCATTTTTTGCCAATTACTCAGAAGCTCTTTAGTACGTGAACTTATTGCACAGCTTTGTCAATAATAGTCATAGTCATACAACAAATATTTAGTGATATGAACTGATAAATTAATCCAAAATAATGGGTTTGGAATTTAACCCTAAATAATTTGTGTGCGATTAAATTTAAACCTAAATAATTTTGTGCAATTTAATTGATATTTCTGAAGACCCTACCTTCACCCAAGGAAACTAAGATGACTTAATGTGGCACCCAGACACTAAATTACACTTAAAAAGCCCTTTCCCTTTCTGTCTTCTTTTAGTCCTTCTTACGTCATGGAGGGTCTCAGCTCAGTGCTAACATGTCTTTCACACCATCCTACCATGACTGGATTTTCCTTTTTAGAAAAGGAAAGACCTCAAACTTGGACCATTGGCAGACTGCACCTTGGTATGTCTTCTCCATGGCTCTTAAGGAAGAGGACATAAACTCCTTACAAGGTTTGATGAAGCCTATGGACCCTGTATCAAAATAAGGTTGGTAAATGCATACAATACAATGCCTAGTTTTACAAAGGATGAAACACGTTGAAATAGTGTTCCATTCGCCATCCCCTTGGCACTAAGGTTTATGACCATTGTCCTCATATTTATGATTACTTTCTCCTTATGGGAAGTGATATTGGTTTCCATTTATAGTCATGACATACAATGTAGAGTTTAGATACATTTATTTAAATTACAGAGGAGACCTCAATTAGAGAAATACACTGAGTAAGAACGAGTAGGAGGTAAGACAGACACTATGAGAATGACTGCCATGATTGACTCAAGGATGCTGACGTACCCAACGAGGTGACGTTAGTGGTGGTAATTCCAGGCTGGTGATGTCACAAGACCAGGCTTGGGGCACAGCTCACCTGTCCATCAGTCAGTCAACATCTACTTATTGAGCAGGCCCACCACGTCCAAGACACCCCTCCAGCTATGGAGATAAGGCAATGAACAAGACAAATGACCTACTCTCAAGGTGTTTCTATTCCAGTGAGAGGATACAGACAGCAAGCAGAAAACAACGTCCAATAATAAGATAACTTTGGGTGCTGATATTTACCCCGGACAGTTACTGGGAAGGGAGTGACTTGGAGTACAAGTGGGAATAACAAGGGAGGGAGTCTTGCTTGGCCCCAAGCCTGGTCAGAAAACAACAGGCCCCCACTCCAGCACTGCCTGGAAAAATGCAGAGAGGCAGGTTGGGGTTTCTGGATCATTACCACGAGGAAAGGAATAAATGTGTGTTCTCTCTCTGTCCCTCCTCTTGACACCTGGGTAAATGGCTGTTTGCACAGGCACATCACCCAGCCGCTCCCTCAAAGGTAAACAGCTGCTTCCTGCCTCCCCTGCTAGCACAGATTGGGGCCTCCAAACCTTGTGTACCCAGGGGAGAGAGGAGGTATCCTCCATTCATGTTTTCATTAATGCATTCAAGCAAGATTTATTGAAAGCCTCCTAAGTACCGGGCACTTTGGTAGATGTCTGTCCACTCCACTTAGAATCCAGAGTTTGCCCAAGCTAGAAATGCTTCAGGGCCCCCAACGCCACCCCCTCATGGTACAGATGGGAACATCAAAATCTGGAGAGAGAAAGTGACTTGCCAAAGATGCTAAGCCAGGTCATTGTAGATTTCAAGCTAGTCAGCTCTGAAAAGTCCTTTGTCACTGCTGTCATTGTGTGCCACTTCTGAGGTTGTCCATCTTGGACAGTATTTGAATTGACTCTTCTAGTGTGTTCTCCATTACCAAACTATCATGCCTTGGAGAGAAAGCAGAGGTTCCTTCAGTAAGTACATCGAAATGCCATCCCATTCGACATTCTGAAATCACCGCACGAACTACTTGGACTAGCTGAATTTGTCTTATGTTTATTTAACTTATTCTCCAGGGGACACTCCCCAATTCCAGTTTCTGTGTTGAAATCAGTACAGCCTATAGTTAGGGCAAGCATATGTTACATTTAACCAGACCTTTACTTTTCAACACTCACTGTATTTTCAATGGTTTCATTATTTTGTCAAATTGGCAAGTGTTTACTGAATACCCACTGTGTGCCAGGCCCTGTGGGAAGGGCTGGGATTTAACAGTCAGCCAAAGACAAACATATCTCTGAACTAACCCTTGCTTTCACAGTTGAGTCTGGGAGGTAAGCAAGCATCAAGTAATTGCACTTACAAATCTAAATTTATCCCCATAATAGATGCTTACACTAGTTTAGGTCCCTCAAGAAGCAGCCAGTAGGACAGGACTAAACATGCAGGAGATTTATTTGTGAGTGAGAATAGGGACGAGGCTGGAGAAGACTGGGGGAGCCAGTCTTCAGATGGTGAAGCAGGTCTGGGGTGGAGAGAGACAGTGGTCTTGCTCTGTGGGGTGGTTCCCAGGGAATCCAGGCCACGCCAAAGTTACCCATCAGAAGAGTCTCATGTTCTGAAGAACAGACCTGCCTGAGAGTTCTTGCCATGCTCAGTGATGGGCTAGGGGCAGCCCTTGGGAAGTACGGCCCCAGCAGAGGGGTGGTGGTCAGGGCAGAGCAGCTGGGGTTATCAGTCAATTAGACTCCCCTCCACAAAAAGATCTAAGAAGTGCATTCTTGTGGCCATCACAATGCTACAAAAGATCAAACTCTGGTCATAATGGTAGATAAATTATAGGGACTTGAGCTTGTCTAGAAGAACAGAGATTCCTTGAGAAAATAGTCTTTGTGTTGAAGCGAAAGTGCAGTGTTCCAGGAGGAGGAGACAGCAGGTACAAAGGCCCTGTGGTAGAAGGCAGCATGGGCTCTTCAAACATCTAAAAGGCGGCCAGTGTAGCTGAGTAGAGAGTGAAACGTGAACCTGAAGAAATGGTTATTAGTTGGCAGCCACACAGACCTGTAAGCAAAGGATCTTGTTTTAAACACAGGGGAGAGGGCGGAGTGCCCTCCATATGCCTGGATTTCCAGGTGGTTTAACTGCAGCGAGACCATTGGGCATGGCGGGGTGGAGAGCCTAGGGCCTTGATGTCACACACTTTTGTGAGGATTAGAATAGAGGTTGCAGGGTCACTTGGGTGGTTCATTTGGTTGAGCAACTGACTCTTGATTTCGACTCAGATCATGATCTCTGGGTCGTGGGATCAAGCCCTACGTTGGGCTCCATACTGAGTGTGAAGCCTGCTTAAGATTCTCTCTCTCCCTCTGCCCCCTCACCCACTCGTGTGCTCTCTCTCTCACTCTAAAATAAAATAATTAATAATAATAATAATAATAATAATAATAAAAGAATAGAAGTTATAGGCTAGTGGCCCTCCTAACAAATATAACCTAAAGACATGCTTAATTTGGCCCAGACACAAGTTGTAAATTTTTGCAATTTGTTGCTTACATTCAAAATTTTGGCAATGCTATGTATAAATCTGGATTACCAAGTTCTGTTACTAAAGCAAATCTAGCAACACCAGGCCCACTTTCCTGCCTGCAGACAATTATCTGGTAAAGAGCAGAGGTCACCTTCTTGATGCAGGGCCTATAACATGGTAGTTGATCAATTAATATTTACTGATTGGGTGAATCAGTGAATGACAAGACAGAGACCTGTAGGTCAGCATGGACTGTGGTAAAGAAACCCCTCTTAGCCTAAAAGAGAATGTGGTTTAAGACTAAATCCAGGGTGTGCTGGTAAATGTTTAACAAGCAACTCTTTGGGGAGAAAAAAAAGTCCTGAATTGTAGTGTTTCTCAAGTTTTGTGCTACAGATATTCTCAGCACGGCCAATTTCAAGCTACCAACATGATGTCACCAAACCAGTTGTTGAAGATGCGCACAAGCAGGTCTCATGTGATGGTTCGAGCCAGCTCCAGCACACCACTTACGTTGGGCTAGAATTACTACATCTCTGAACTAATGACCTTCTGGAACAGTGCCCAGAACATAGCAGGTACTCAATACATGTTTGTTAAACCAGGGACTGAATGGGCAGAAGCCTACAGAGGGGAACTTCATGGAGGGCATGAAAGATAAGGAGGGGGATAAAGAATTGGGGCTGGCTCAGGGACCACGAGTCAGGGAAATGCTGTCATTCTTTTGACTGTTAGTTAACCTTTCAGATTTTCGGATCTTTCATTGGCCAAATGAAGGAGAAGTTTCGGGTGATCTCTCTAAATCCTCTTACAATTCCATGATGTGAATTACGGATGTGCTGCCATTGTTAAAAATTATAATCACATTTTCAAACAAAATGTCACAAATCCCATCAAAGGGATGTACATCTGTTGGGATCCCTGATCCCCTAACTAGTTAGTTTCCCCTGAAGTCCCTTGTAGTTTCAGATTTGTGACCCCCCAATGAACCACATTTCCCTATGTCTGCACCCTTGTGAAGTCCCTTGTCCTTGAATCATGGCTGGGTCCATGATGTGGTCCAACCAATAGAATGCAGCAGAGGTGAAGACAGGCCAGTTTCTGGCCTAAGCATTAAGAAGGCTGACAGCTTCCAGAGCCCTGAAGAGCCACATAAAAAGCCCAGTCTCCCTCCCCTGCTGGAGTGACCATGTAGAGAGGCCATGAGAGCTCTTGAGGAAAGAGAGAGACCCTGAAATGGCATGGAATGACAGCAAGGGACCCAGCCATCCCAGCCCCAAATCCACCTGCCAAGCTGGACGCATCCACAGGGACAACCACAGGCAAGACCAGAAGTATTACCCAGGTGGGCCCAGTTTAGATTGTAGAATTGTGAGCAAATAAAAGAGTTATTTCAAGGTTTTAGATCATGTTAGGGTCTAGGTGATGTTAAAGGAGTAAGATTACTTAAAAGGCATTGAAACTGATACATACACTGGAAAACTAGCCCCACTATTAAAGGAATAGGGCAAGTCTGGGTTTACTGACACGAGATGACCACCAAGATTTACTCTCACATGAGAAAGCAACATTCAGAAGAATCCATAGTGTACAGTGCAGGATTCCACCTGTCCTATAGGAAGTTAGGCATGTGTACCTGTGTGTGAGCGTGTGTGCACGAACGTGAGCATGTGTGCATGAACGTGAGTGTGTGTGACTGTTAATGCATAGAACGTTTCTGGAAAGATGCATAAGAAACTAGTAACAGATGAGTAGACTTAAGATGGGGGAGAGAGACTTGCTTTCACTATCCATCCTTCTGAACATATATTTTTTTTACCATGTTCCCATTTATTACCTATTCAAATCATTGAAATAACATTTTGACAGAAATGAAATGCAAAAGTGAGATCTACTAACATAATGATGCAGATAACAAGCTGCAACACTCTGGTGACACACTATTCTGTTAACATTGATGATTTACGTCTTTAAATTTTACTTAGAAATAGCGTACAAGAATATAGGAAAAAAATAAAGACCTATCTGGCTAGTGCACACCCTTGTCACTCTTCCATCAGAATGGGAGACCTTGATAGGGAAGGGGTTCTTATCATGGGAGAAGGTCTCAGGTATCCTAGTGCCTCAGGTTGGGTCTCCCAAGAAGCAGATCCAGAGTCAAGGATTTCAGTGGAAATCATTTATTTGGGAGGTGATTCCAAGAAGCACCAGAACAGGAGTGAGGAAATGAGACAAGGAGGGAAAGGGAATCAATAAGACACAGGTCAGTGGTTAGCACTGCAGGCATCTGGGGCTCAGTCCCACGGGGGACCTCTGAGACACAGGGTAGAATGTGTTTCAGAGTCGTCCCACCCAAAGAGGGAGGAATCAGAAGGGTTTATCCTCTGCCCTCTGGGGCATCGGTTCTCCAGTGCATCCAGCCTTCCCTACGTGTAGGCTGAGATGCAGGAGAAAGTGCTGGTGGTAGGAAGTCGTCAGCAGATAGAGGAAGTTAGTGCTAAGGGGACACAGGCAGGGGGCTGAGAGCCTTGGCTAACCTAGAAAGCAAAGGTTGTGGCAAAAACTTAGGAGGCAGCAAAGGAGAGAAGTCATACAGGGAAGTGCATTACTTCCTGTCAAGATGATTGCTTTGTCTTACTGGATGTCTTCTTG
Source organism: Prionailurus bengalensis (assembly GCF_016509475.1). Lineage (NCBI taxonomy): Eukaryota > Metazoa > Chordata > Mammalia > Carnivora > Felidae > Prionailurus > Prionailurus bengalensis. The sequence goes on from NC_057352.1 coordinate 30,812,540, forward strand.
GAGGCCATGGGAAGCTGCCTTGTCTCCACACCATCCCTCTGCAAGGAGGAAAGAAAGTGCCTAGTGGGGGTCATGGTGGTCATGGTGGTCATGGTGGTCTTGCACTTTAATGACAATAGGAAGGTCCTAGGGCGGGAGATGGGATGTGCATAATGTGGGGGGTGGGGAGAGGAAATGCCTGATAGTCCTGAATCTGGAGCTACTGCCGAAGGGGTAGCTCAGCATGTGTAACACAGCACAAGCTGTAGGAGCCTGGCTTCATATAAGAGCAGTACATGTCTAGGTTGGGGCTATCCAACTGCTGGCAAGGCCAGGTTGGATTTGGTGTGGTGCACAATGCCTCTGGTCTGCAAGACAGTGAGAAAGACGGGGTCAAGTCCAGGGGAAGTGTCCTGATAAGACACATCATCATAGATTACATTGTACCAAATTACACTACTCATCAATGATAAATTTCATAAAAATTTTTAAAGATACATTCGCCAGACTGGAGATATTATTCCAATGTTGCTTCCTGACAGTTAGATGGTACAAATTATTAAACAATGTTGATAAGCACACAGAAAAGAAAGAAATAATTACTAAGACCCCTTATCAGTTCTCCAAGAGCAGATCCTGCTGTTCCAACCAATTTCCATTTTTGATAAAGTTACTTCACTGATATATACTGTTATAAGCAAGGCCATGTCACTCATAATATTCTTGTGGACAACATGTCAAAACACAGACAGGATGACGATATAGTTGAAAAGGGATTTGTTACTCAATTTCAACCAACCTATTCATGTTCATCCTGGAAGTCTCTAGAGATATGCCATTAGGTTCTTGTTTTTACCACTGTTGTGTTTAATATTTGTTCTTGTGATGATTTGGAGGAGGACATAGCAGGCATACTTACCAAATTTATGGATGGCCTAAGTAGGAAAGGAACAGTTGATATGTTTGATAACAGAATAAGGATTCAAATTGTATTGACAGGCCAGGTTGTTAGGTCAGGAACAGCCATATACAATTTAAGAGTAATAGAATCTGTATATTAAATACATCCAAAAAAAAACGTCAACTGTGTAAGTATAGGTTCAGAGAGCCAGACTGACAGTGATTGACTCAGAAAAGGTCAGAGGGTTAATCAACCCAAAGCTCCATATGATCCAACAACAGAAGTTTTTAGGTTTTTTTTATTTAAAGCAATTTTATGTGTGGTAATAAAGTATTATTTTCAGTTGAAGGGCAGTGATAATCCTAATAGGTTCTGCAAGGAGCACATTACGTCTGGAGTACCGTGTGCTCAGTTCTGGGTGAAAGAGTGAGCAATTACATTCAGGAAGGTTTGGAACGCACGCCACACAAGAAATGGTTATCGGCACTGGGATATATGAGAACAAAATGATAATATTTGGGGGGGGAATAATAGTGACCTCCATCTATTTGAAGAGCATTCTGGTGTGAAGGGAGCAAACCTGTTCTTTGTCGCTGTATGTCTTAGTCAGCCGTTGCCACATGAGTGCTTATTAACCACATCTGTTTACTTCTTGCAGCTCTACAGGTAAGCTGGACTTTGTCTGATCCGATGAGGTCTCTGCTGTGCTTGGATCAAGGTCATGGTTTGGGTCAGTTTCGTCCCATGTGTTTCTTTTTCTTTGGAAATCAGTAGGTGCCCCTGGGAATATTTTCCTCATCGTGATTGAAGAGTACAAAAGTGCTTTCCCAAATGGACACACACATTAAGAGCCTCTGCTGGCATTACATCCACCAACATCCCAATTGCTCGAATCAAGCCATCTCAAAGTCAAGGGTCAGGAAAATATACTTTATTCACTACGAGACTGTGGGAAGGGGCTGAATGCATTAACATTACAGAGTAGTAGAACCAGTAATTCAACTCATCTCACCCTAGACTAGTAGAGTAAAACGAGGGTCAGTGGGCTAAAGCTTTAAAAAGATTGATTCTGGTATGATGTAATAAAAAACTGGATGATCATTGAAACTGTCTCATAATAGATTCCAACCAGTGAAGTCTTTGTGCCAGAAGAGGTTAGACAGAGTCCAAGGGCTCATTTCCCAGGAGTGGCATAGACAGCATTCCAGTATCATTTAGAAAGTGAGACACTGTGCCAATAGGTATCCACCCGCCTCTAGCATCCTACAGCTTCGCGATCCTGTTCTACCCCACGCCATTCTCTCCCGACTCTGACATCCTAAAGCTATTTCTGTCTGTGCTGGCACCTGGAGAGCTTAATTATATATGGCACATTTGTTTTCCCGAGAGTTTCACGAGTAACCCTTGACATCCCCACTACTCTGGAAACATTTCAGGGACCAGCCTGGGTCTTAAACTTCTCTTTCATCATCTCTAGCAACTAGCTCAGTCTTGGGCGCCAAGTCCTTAGCATGGCATTAAACCACCACCCAATACCCAGTCCAGTCCCAAACCATCTCTCCAGCCTCATCGCCTACTTTTCATGCCTTGTGATGCAGCCAAGATGAGCTACTTGAGCATCCCCATATGCAGCCTGTGCTCCTCAGGGCTTTGCTCCCTCGGGTACCATTTTCTTTTATCCTCATAGGCTCAGATCCTACCCATCCCACCCAGGTCAGACCAAATGCTACCTTCTCCCAAATGTTTTCACTGCTAATCCACCCAGAAAGAAGTCTTTTCCTCTTCGGAATAGCTGGAACACGTCTCACGATGCTTAAGCTTTTCAGGGGATAGAAAAGTGGTTCTGAACCCTAACCTTATTAGGGTGATTTGGGAATATTTAAAACACACATAGCCTGGTCCCATTCCGGGGTAGTCTCATTTTATTGGTCTGGTAATAGAAATGCCAACTAGCAATGGGAAGGCAACAAAAACCTTTAGTTTACTGACAGAGCAAGGTATATGGAAACAAGTGGTTCCAGGATTGGCACAGCAGTTTAATGATGTCACTGAGAACTTAGGCTCATTCTTTCTTCCTGATCTGCCATTCTCAATGTATCAGCAATGTCTCCCCTCATGACTGCAGGACAGCTTCTGTGGCTCCAGGCATCACATCTTCATACCCAGCATACCAAGCAGGAACCAAGAAGGGTTCTTCTCACATACCCCCTCTTGCCAGAGCAAGAGAGCCTAGGAGTTTCCTGCAGACATTTGCTTACATCTCCTGGCTAAAACTGGGACACACACCCATCCATGGCCTATCACTGGCAAAGGAGAATGGGTTGTCCGGATTGCTTGAGGCCAAACACAATCCATTGTTAGAGTTAGACTGTCCTCAACAAAACCTAGGCTCTGAGCTGGGAAGCAAGAAAGAAGGAGGAAGAGAGGTCCCAGAAGGACAGTAAGCTTGCTGAAGGAGGCAACATGGCCGTGTGCACAGAAGCTTTACCAGTCTTCAGAGATGCTCTGTAGTCACTTGCCAAATAACTGACCCCTCTCTCTCCAAACCATCGTCTCAAATGCTATTTTTATCCATTTGCAACCATGCAGTCTCCATTGCTCTACTTATTTTGGCTTCCTGGGACCCATTTCCCAGGATCCCCAAATATAAGTCAGGTTTTCACTGAGGCCTGCGGAGGCCTCAGAGCTGTAGAAACTATATAAGTATGTGCTAATGAGTTAGGTTCCTGGAAAATGTATTATCTATGAAGGAAGCGTGGATTAAGCATAGATGAAGCAAGGATTTTGTCTTCCTTTTTATCAGTTGCCATGGGGCGGGATGGGGAGGGGGTACGTCAGACAAACCAGGAGTCAAGTACAAGTTCCACTATTTACTGCCTGTGCAACTTTGGGCAAATTATCTAACCTCTCTGAGCCGTGATTTCCTCACGTGTAAAACATGGCCCTTCTCCCCGGCGCGCTACGTGAACGACACCGATAATAACGGCAACAATGCCCACCACTTTGTGGGGGCCCATTCCATGGTGGGCACTATTCTAGGTGTTTCATACACATTGTTATTTCTTATGTTCACAAAAACACAATGAAGTCGGGGCTTACATTGTTCCTGAGGCTCAGAGAGGTTGAGGGACTTGCCCAAAGTTCCACAGCTAATGAGTGAGGGTTGAGGTGTTTGGCTTCAAAGCCAGTTCTGAAGCATATCAATTGCTCAGTATCTCTTGGTTTCCTTTCTCCTTTTCTCCAGCTATTTGACGCTATTCCAAAGTCATTGGAACGGTTGTTGTAGGCACTTTAAAAAAAAATGTTTATTTATTTTGAGAGAGAGAGAAAGAACAAGTGGAGGATGGGAAAGAGGGGGAGAGAGAGAATCCCAGGTGGGCTCCGCACTGTCAGAGTGGAACCCAACTCGGGACCTGATCCCACGAACCGCGAGATCCCGACCTGAGCTAAAGTCAAGACTCAGACACTCAACCAGCTGAGCCACCCAGGCGCCCCATTGTAGGCATTTCTTACCCTAATTCCATAACTCATTATTCTCCTGTCTGTTCTCTGTTTAGTTCCCAGGTAAATGCTTAGTATTTTTTTAAGTGCCCCCATTAATAAATAAATGGTCTTTTGGACCATCCTGCCTTAACCTAGGTTCAGAGGAAGCAGAAGATAGGCAGGGAGACAGACGAATGAACTCCAATATCCTTTTTAGCTTTTATTCTGTCTTCACTTCCAGATGCCATGTCCCTCTGTGAATTCCCACCTCTCTGTGTCTCGTTTCCTGGAGAGTGCCAGTCTGTTTTCACTTCCCCTTTAAAATATCCGTGGATCTTTGTGCCCCCCGGTCACTTGGGCTGTACTGCACTGGGCCTCACTAATGGCACAGTATCCTTTTCATAATAGGGCATCCAAAATGGCACAGTAGACTTTTGTGCCCGGCCAGAATCGCTGCATTGATTGCAGATACCAAGCACTGTTCTATCGGATACCCTCATTTTCTCTTTTCAGGAAGGAGTGGCGTCAGCTTTCATCCTGCCTCTGGTGAACTAGGGGCTTATTTTCTCTACGTCTTCTGGCTGCTCTTTTCCAGTCCCTGCCGGTTTCCATTTCTGCGTGATATCAATTGACCGGGGTGCCCCCACCCAGGACTGGGGCGTGGGTGGAGAGACAGTTGGCATTCTCCCCAAAGTTCCATTCTGCATATATTTCCCAAAACCTGTTGGCTTCCTACCCACCTGCTCTCTTCCACAGGTTGAGTGCAATGGACATATCACTCTCTTTCTTCTGTGCTTACAGTCTCACCTGCTTTTCATAGAGGAGCCACTCTTATTGCTATGGCGAATATTCACATTGTGGGCAATTTAGCTCGCATCTGTAGTGACCACAGAACATGCTCCAGAAATGTAAAAAGAATAGTATAATAATAATAAAAAAAACCTCCGATGTGACCTTTTTCTTGAAATATGAGCATAGTGACGAAATTTGAGAGGAGAGAGTCTGAAAATAGGTTAAATGCAGTTTGATTGTATATAATAACAGCTATCATTGATTGAGCCCATAATAATAATGCCAGGCACTCTCCCAAACATGCTCTATACATTATAACATTTAATCTATATAACAAGACTCAGAGGAACGTATTATTATCACCCCAGATTTACAGAGAAAATTAAGGCTAAAACCAGTTAAGTAATTTGCCTAATACCAGGCAGCTAGTAAGTATCAAAGGAGGGATTTGAACCCAGACTTTGGCTGATTTCCAAGTCCATGAGCTTAGCTACTGTTACCCGACTTTGCTTGCTTTTTGCTCCATGCACCACCTCTCTGATGTTTCCGTATTTGCTTTCTGGTTAATGTTTACTCCCTCCTCCCTAGTACACCATGTCAAGGGTGTGGCATGGGTGTTTTGCTTCCTGAATGTTCGTTACTTAGTTTAAACTGGCTTTATCCCTTCCAAAGGGACATTAAAAGTGACAGCCTAAGATGAGTGGAGAACTGAGAGCTGACTCCAATACACTATTGGCTACTATTTAGGATTTTGATTATATTGTTGAAGTTTATTTGATGGCAAAGTAGCCCAAACATGATCTGTCCTTCAGACAACCCCCAAAGGATTTGTAGGAACCCCCCAAACACACAGAAAGAGTCACTGGGGATAAATGGATTAAGGAAAGGCCCTGGCTCACAGGACTATTGGTGGAGGGGGTGCATTTTTTTTTTCTATTGCAAACTCAGTGTGGTAGAGGGAATGTGGGTTTTAAAATCAGACCCAGGCTTGTGGGATGACCTTGGGCAGCATTCTAGACATTTTTGGCCCACCTCCGATTCCTCAGTAGGGAAATGCAGATAACAAATGCCCTCCTAGGTATATTTTGTGGATTTAAAGGTTTTGTCTATAAAGTACCCAGGAGATACCTGGCACATTGTAGATGTTCCCCAAACCAGAACAACAATTCTGAGAGACTTAGCTTGGTTCGCTCTGAAATCCCAAGTGATCTGGGGTTCCCTCTGACTGTCGTTTCTAAGCCAGTGTGTGAAACCGTGCTTGTTAGTTCCATGACTGATTCAGTATCCTAACTTGGGAAGTACAACTCAGCATCCCACTCTGCCTTTTATGTATTTGGGTAAGAACCACCGAGAAATCCATGCAGTGTCTTGAAAAGCTCAAATGCCATTAGATAATTCTTTGTTTTCATAGTAAAAAGAAAAGAAGGAAGGGAGGGAAGAAAAAGAGAAAAGAATCCAGGACTGCTGTTTCCAAATTTGCAAAGTGAGTAGGATTGGTGTTTGGTACTTTTTAATCTTTCCTTTTCTCTGCCCCTTTTTTTTCTCTCTTAAGAAGAAAAAGAGGAGGCGGGGGGAGTGTAATAGGGTCCCCCTTTCCCCCACCCAGAGAGAGGGGGGGGAGAGAGGGGAGGGGGAGGGGAGAGAGTGAGATTCACCCCTCCCATTCTCCCTCCAGTTATGCCAGGGAAAATTTCTTGCTTTGCTTTTATGCCAACAGGCCACACCACCACAGTTTCCTCATCTGTTGAAATGGGTTTAGTAGCAGCTGCCCAGCACACCTGCCAAGCTGTTAGAGGAACCAAATGGACAATGTAGTGGGGAAACAGCTAGTATTCAAATTGAGACAGAGAGACTTCCTGGTAGAGGGGAAGGAGCACTGGGCAGGAGGGAGCAAACCCGAGTTTGATTCAGCCCTTGACAATGGCAGCATTGTGACTGTGGGCGCGTCACCTCCCCTCCCTGCAGCTCAGGTTCCTCATCTTGCAATGTGCTGAGCAGGAACCTGGCACCTGCGCCTCCCCGGGTGGGAGAATCCCGGAGCTCCCATGTGTGAAGACACCTTGAAAATGGTGTGTGCAGGACATGGCATTTCTGCCACTGGCTGCACTCAGTGTCGGGTTGGGCTGGCTTTTTGTTTCGCCTTGTTTTCAGGCTTTCTCACACAGAGAAGGCAAGGCTTAGAAATCCTCTGTCCGGGGGCTCCTGAGTGGCTCAGTCGGTTAAGCGTCCGGCTTCGGCTGGGGTCACGATCTCACGGCTCGGTTCGTGAGTTCGAGCCCCGCGTCTGGCTCTGGGCTGACAGCTCAGAGCCTGGAGCCCGCTTCAGAGTCTGTGTCTCCCTCTGTCTGTCCCTCCACTGCTTGCACTCTGTCTCTCGCATTGTCTCAAAAATAAACATTAAAATAAAAAAAAAAAAGAAATCCTTTATCCATATGCATTTTTGGGAGCTTCTGAGGTGCCTGTGGGTTCTGTCTTTTCCCCAGCCTCTAACAAACCCAGGAGCAGGGTGGGGGTAAGACCAAGTGACTGTGAGCTCTGGGTGGTGAACGCATGCTCCATCTAGAAGAGGCAAAGGAACTGAGTGCCAACAGACAACTAGCATGAAGACTGTAGGTCCCGTGTGACCGGATCTATTTTTTTTCAAGGAAGGCCAATAGTCTTGAAATTTTTTTTTTTAATGTAAAATCTACTATCTGCAAAGTATAGGCTCAAAAATACAGTAAAACCTTGGATTGCAGGTAACTTGTTCTGCGAGCATTCCTCAAGACGAGCAAACATTTCCAATCAATTTTAACTTGATAAACCAGCAGTGTCTTGCAATACGAGTAGTAGGTGGCACCGAACGTCACAGGATCACAACTGAGCCAACGGTTCTTGAAATTCGCTTTGATAGGCAAGTGCTTTGGATTTCAAGCAAGTCTCCAGAACGAACTATGCTGACAAACCAAGGTTTTACTGTAATTGCAAACAGTTGTAAATAAACTTTATCGTTTCAAAAAGCCTGAAGCCCTGATCTAATGCATCTGTCCTGTGCTTACAATCTGGGGGCTGAAATCTAGAGAGAAGAAGGCGGCTATTTGGCTGGTCGGCGACAGAAACCCAGGGCTGGGACTGCCGCCCTTGAACAAGGCATCTTTCATTTTTTGCTGACTATACAGCCAGGTCTCTGGACTTCCTGGACAGTGCTTGTTCTACCACACGGGGCTTCCTTTTCCAGAAAGGAAATAAAAGAAGCAAGAGACAAAGGGAGAAGAAAAGGGGAGAAGGTGCTAGGGAAGGAAAGGTAAGAGATAAGGAAGCTCCTCCATAAGCACCACCCTGAGTGCCCAGCATGTCTTTTGGTGGAACCCGGGCTAGCCCTACCTTCTCCCACTTGTTCCAGCACCCCCACGCGCCCTGGGCAGGGTATGGCTGTTGTCCTCGTGCACATGCACGCAACCCCCAAAGTCCAACTTGTGGGACACCGTGGGGCTGTGTTGTTAATCTCAGGGGGCTGATGGAAGGGTTTTCAAAAAAGTATTGGAGGGGTGGCTTCTGACAGCCTGGCAGGCTCCACTGCATCAAGGTAGTCTGGCCAGTGTGCCAGGTGAAAGGGAAGTAGATTATAAAGCACTTTGGATATTATCAGAGTTGGTTAGGAAATAGCAACCACCTCGCCTCATTATGTCACATCCGTGATAGGGGGGTGGGGTGGGGGGAGGGTCCGTGATTTCCTTAATGACCTTCCTTTCTTGCCTGGCCCTTGACCCCTCTGCCTGCTCTGAGGCAAGTCAGGGGGTGCTACTCTCTTGGATGTCCTTCCTTCCTTGCTTGCTCCCTGCTGCGGTGGCGCCGGGTGAAAAACGCATCTTGGAGCCATGGCTTGGGGGGTCTGGTGTGCACGTGCCTCTGTCTGAACCCTGACTCTCCACCCACCAGCTGTGCAAGTTCACTTCTCTGAACCTCACTCTCCTGAGCTCTAGGATGGGGCGAACAACGCATACCACTCAGCCCCAGTGAGGAAGTCGACACAACGGAACGAAAGTAAGAAAGACCGTGAACTGGAGGATGGGACGCAGGTGATGGAGTCAATAAATGGCGGTGATAGTTGGGGGAGCTGTGGTCTCCAGAGCTTCCAGATTTGAACTGGAAAGTTGTGAGGGGCAGTCCAGTGCAGCACCCCAAGGGAAGGTCTCTGGTGCCAGGCTGTAAGTTTGAATACCCTGATGCTACCATTTCAGCGAGTTGCTCAACACCCCAGTGCCTTCCCTTCCTCATGTATGAGGTGTAGATAACGGTACCTACCCGTGGCGTTGTCGTAAAGACTGAGGGGGCTGACTTCGCGGTGTGCTTAGCATTACATCCACCGAGAGGGCTGAATGGATGATAAATATTCGTGTCCAGGCGGGCACTACGGAACACAGATGCACGAGCTCAGCACACATCTTTGTCGTTGTAGGCACAGGAGTGCCCCCTTACGTGTGGGGGGGTACGTTCCAGGCCCCTCAATGGATGCCTGAAACCAAAGATAGTACCAGACTGCAAATATCCTGTGTTTTCTTCCTGTACGTATATATCTATGACAGAGTGTGATTCACAAATTAGGCACAGTAAGGGATTCACAACAATAACTAATTATAAGGTAGGATAATTCTAACAATTTACCGTCATAAAAGTGATGGGAATGTGGTCTCTCTCTCTCTCTCTCAAGATATCCTCTTTCACTGCGCTCACCTTTCTGCGTCTTGCCATGATGTGAGACAATGAACTGCCTAGGTGACAAGATGCAGTGAGGTGAATGACCTGGGCACGTGACCCGATGCAGCATCACCACCGACCTTCTGAATCTGCGTCAAAAGGAGCACCGTCTGCTTCTGAACCGCAGTTGGCCACAGGTAGCTCCGAAAGCGAGTGCAGAGAGGTCGGGGGGACTACCGTACGATCTAGGCAGAGGCTAGCGGGCAAAGCTCCAGCAGAGGCTGCCAGGACGCACCCTGCCATCCTCTCGAGCTTTAGCCTCGTGTCTCGTGTGCATTGCAATGGCCCACCTGCCAATTGCCATCGTCTGCATCTCACCTGAGATCCTTCTCGGGCACCCAGAGCCTGTCCCGCCCCCGTGTGCAGCTGGGCACACATCCCAGAGAATCAATGCCTCCCCGCCCCCCGCCAGCCCACCACCACCCAAGGAATAACCCTCAGCCAGTGATTGACAAGAGCATCTGTATAAATAGCCACCTGCTTCCTCTTCCTCAGTGGCTTAACTCCGTGGTGCTCGTTCTGCAGTGGCTTCTGGAGTTCCCCAACTGCCCGCTGGCTTGATGACACATCGTTCATTGATTGTCCTTCTGCCTCGTCTCAATTCCTCATTCCCCTCCTGGTGTGCGCCGGGATCATCTCCAAAGAAGTCACTTGCACTTGAATCCTAGTCCTAGAAACCAAATTATGATAGATACAAATCGAGGAGCCAAGCCGAGTATCCTAAAGTGTGATGATGTCTGTATAGGCTGCAGATGCCAGGAATCCGTGGCCAGGACCTGGAGAGAGAGCCTCTCTGCCCTGGTTTCTCATAGCGGGAAACTGCCCGACACCTCAAGACCGATACCTGCGCTCCATGAATCCGCCTGCGGGCCCCTGTTTGGGAGCAGGCTTCCTTAGCAATGTCCCTGGAGGCTGGGGACCGTGGGGGGTGGGGGGGGGCTGATGCAAGAAGCCAGGATTGTGTCTGTAGGCTGGGACCACATCCCAGCTGTGGGCATCTCAATGTAAACATGGCATCTGAACAAGAGGAAGCACACTTCATGCGGGCAGATTGGAGTTTTCTCTTCGTTCCTTTTCCTTCTTCTTCCTTTTAATGGGATGGAATGTCAAAACACCAGTCTTTGGCCCCTTTTCTGTAAAACAATAAGCATTAAAAAATAATAGTAATAATTAGAACAGTAAACCCAGCCGAGAGAAGTCCGTCTGAGGCAAATGAGAAGCTATATATAAGATGCCCTCCCGGACCAGATAAGGAGCCTGTGAGTGGAAAATCGAATTTAGAAGTGCTGCTTCTGAACTGGGTAATTGGTGTGTGAATAAATCAAATTCTAGTGCAAGTTTCTATGCAAAATAAAAACACAGAAAGAGAAGGGGTGGGGGGGAAACCCATGCAAGACACTCAGAGTCACTGCTGACACTCAAGCGTTCCCCGGAGTCAGTGACTGCATTCCAGAGATACATCTGCCTTCTCTGCAAAGTTGCCCACACCCAAGGAACACGCTCTGGGTTGTGGCATTTTGCCTCCACACTGACCGGGAGTTTGAAAATATAATAGGAGACCAGAGTGTGGCTGCACAGGCCCTAGAAAGAGCAAGGAGATTTAAGAGCAGGCTTTCCTTCAAAAAAATTTGGTTTTTGTAACAAATCAGGGCCCGGACAGTTTGGAGGAGGACAAAGAACTCTCAGAATCCCCTCCCGAGGCTCTTCCAAAACCAACACGGTCGTTTCCAACCACTCACAGGTGTTTTTCCTCCCAGAACAAACACAGAAACAAATATTTACAGAGTCATGAAAATTCAACAGAAGTCACCTGGACACAGGGCTTCCCCACCTGTGCTCAAGCTCTCTGGCCCGGGATTATTAAACAAAATGTCACACCTAGTTTCCACTGTGGGACAGGAAACCCTTGGGCCGGAGAGAGAAGGAGTTCCCAGAATGTATGCAGAAGAGTAAATGCTGCATCTTTTCAAGAAAGTGTTTGCAGCTCCGAGGGAAGAATGGATTTTAGACAAAGGAAATGTCAGCGGCTTTTCCCCCACATCTGCCAAAATTTGCAGCGATGCCCTCAAAGAGCGCACGACCACCATGTGAATCAATCCATTACATGTATCAACAGCACAGAGTATACAGCTGGCTGTCGGGCCAACCACCTTGAGTAATTTCTCATTCGGTTGTTTCTGGGAAAGGCTTTTCCCAAATGCCCCAGATGTGGGAGGGTGTCAAAATTAGGAAATGCAGCTGGGGAGTGGTTGCTCTCGGCCTTCAGCACTCCCTGTGTCATCCTTCGGCCTTCTTCGGTGGATCCAGAGAAGCTAGCAAGCGAAGAAAGTGGATGTGGTTATGGGAGGAGGGACGGAAGGAAAAGAAAGGAAGAGGAAATTGAAAAAGTGTGGGAACAAGAAGGATGAAAAAGAGGGAGGAAGGAGCAGGAAAGAAGAGAATGGAAAGAAAGAAAGAAAGAAAGAAAGAAAGAAAGAAAGAAAGAAAGAAAGAAAGAAAGAAAGAAAGAAAGGAGGGAGAGAGGCAGGGAGAGAGAAAAAGAGAAAGAAAGAGACGGAGACAGACGAAGATCTGCTGCTGTCAGACCCTCACTGGTTTTTACCGAGGAGCCAGATAGCCGCTCAGTGAAAAGCTGAGATTAAGCTCACAACATAATTTCCATTATGTTAATGTTGCTTTAAAATATATTGCACAGAGTGCTGCAACAATCAAATTATCAATTATAATGTCTACTCAGAGTAGGAAAGTGTTGCAAACAGAGGGCTGATTACTGCTTCAGTACATCCAATCTGCATACTCATTGTTCAGTACAGGGAAAACAAATTATCTTGTGTTGGCCCCGGTTCAAATTTAATTAAATGAGTGCAAAGCAATTATAATAAAGTACAATAGTGTAGTAATGAAAGGAAAATAACTCATTAACCTATTAATCTTTATTTATGTTCCTCTCAAATAACTATGTAATTTCTTTATCACCGCATCCCGTAAGAAGAAGTGGGGTCTCACTGCTTGTGGCCTGGTTTAACAGGTTCTATTTGGTTAAGATGCCTTCACGCCAACCATTTATACCAACTTTCCTTAGCTTTGGGGCCACCCCCAACCCTCCCATCAAGCTCCCTGCCCACACATATGTGTACCTGGGCTAGAGTTAGTGCTTCTCTTCTGGTTGAGAGAGAGAGAGCTTGGTGCTTTCAGTCGGAAGAGCTACTCATAACTCCTGTTTCGCAGGGCTTTCCGGTTAACAAAGTTTTTCACGTATGTGATCTCATTTAAGTCTTGCAACAACATCATGGGGGTGGTATGATTATTGTTGCTGCTTTATAGATGAGGAAATGGAGTTTTGGAAAAGATAAGCATTTTGCCCAAGCTTTGCAATTCCCCCGGTAGTAGATCCAAGATTGTTACTGAAGTTCATGGCCCTGTATCCTCATTTCCACCCCCACCCCCACCCCGGAATCTCACTACTCAAAGCACGGTCCAAAGACAGGCAGCTTTGTTATCACCTGAAAGCTTTTCAGAAGTATAGAATCTTGGGCCCCCCTTTAGAACTAAAGAATCACAATCTGCAGTTCACAAGATCCCTTGGTGATACAGGTGCAGGTAGAAGTTCGAGAAGAATCAGCATTGCTGGATACCACAGAGCCTTTCCTGAAGACACTTAGACAAGTTCCCCAGAGGGATGCTTTTCAGGAGTTCTCATAGCAACTACTGGAGATGGCCTTGAGATGACCTTGAGTGATCAGCATTCACTCCGGCTTCTACTGGCCTATCACCTGATGTGGCTAGGGATAGAGGATATAGGACAGGCAGAGATAGCCCACACCTGACCCTAAAACCCTCATCCCTTCCTTCAGGGAGAGTTTAGAAAAATGGAGAGGGAAGAGAAAGGAGAAACTGAGGAACTAAGGCAGGAAATAGACATTTCTCAAGTTTCCTTGTTCCTAAAGATTCTCCATGTATCATTTCTTTTTTTTTTCTAATTTATTTATTTTGAGAGAGAGAGAGAGAGAGTGTATGTGTGTGTGTGTGTGTGTGCGCGCGCGCGTGCACGCGTGCACACGTGCGAGTCGGGGAGGGGCAGAGAGGGAGAGAGAGAGAGAATTGTAAGCAGGCTTGGCACTCTCAGTGTGGAGCCTGACATGCGGCTCAAAAAAAAAAAAAAAAAAAAGGGGGCGCCTGGGTGGCGCAGTCGGTTGGGCGTCCGACTTCAGCCAGGTCACGATCTTGCGGTCCGTGAGTTCGAGCCCCGCGTCGGGCTCTGGGCTGATGGCTCAGAGCCTGGAGCCTGTTTCTGATTCTGTGTCTCCCTCTCTCTCTGCCCCTCCCCCGTTCATGCTCTGTCTCTCTCTGTCCCAAAAATAAATAAACGTTGAAAAAAAAATTAAAAAAAAAAAGTTACATATTTAAGCAATGTGTTTTTTTAATCATTCCAAATTCCAGCTGTTTGTCCCAATTGCTTCTGATAAGAGGATCTCCACATTACTACTTTTCATGTTTCCCTTTTGCCCGTATACCCTTCATCCCGTAGACATACTGTCATCTTTAGGTGCAAAGTATTTCACGTATTCTGTCTTCAGTGAACTTATTCAACACACATTTGTTGAACTACTGCTCTATAGTAGGCACTGGACTGGGTATGGGAATAGATTGTTGAATGGTAGAGCCCACAGTGGGGAAAACACACTTTAAGTGCACAGTCACAGAATGGCCACTTCATGATACATGTGATGTGTGGATGGGGAAGGAAAGGTTCACCTGTCTTTATATAACTCAGAACTGGGATGGGTTTCCTGTTTTGGAAGAGTAAAATAAGTGTTTGAATAAATAAGCCAGCAAACGTCCCTTCCAATTTTTAATGCAGTGTCTTTTTTTTTCTTCTTGCTTTACTGAGATATACTTTACAAATCAAAATTTTGTATATTGTATATTTCAAAACAATTGTATATATCGAAACAACTTGATGTGTTGCTAATGCAGTTTCTTTGGGCTGAACGATTGCTGGGGGCCCTTAGGATTTGGAGCAAGTTCTCCCACTTACCTCTCTTCTTGCCTGTCCTCAGGTCTGCCCCAGAGGATGCTCTGCACCTTTCTTCAAACTACCCTGTTCCCCAGGAAGCTGATCTTTATGGACCCGATCAACTGGCTCCCTGGCCCTGCGCCTTCCAAGTGAATGAGGCCATTTGAGGATTTGGAGGCAGGTTGTATGGTTTGTACACCATCTCCTCATCTGTACAGTTGCCATGTATTGGTTACATCTGTCTCTAGAAAGCCACAGCTCCTGCCAGGCAGCTGTCTCCATATAACTACTCTCTGCACCCAAGATCAGCAAATCAGGCTGAGACTAAGGCAAGTTAGGGTGGCTAGTTGCAAAAGTTAAAGCAGTTGTGATGCTTGGGTCCATGCATTATCCCAGCCCTGATGTAACATTTTTCTGTAAGGGGCCAAAGTAAATATTTTAGGTGTTAGAGGCCAAACAGTCTCTGACGCAATATTCACTTGATCTTAGCCAAAAGGCAGAGAAGCGATCTGATACAATATTCAACTCTGCCTCTGAACTGCAAAAGCAGTTGCAGACAATAGGCATGTTTCAATAAAGCTTTATTCTCATTAACAGGTCGTGGGCCAGATTTGGCCCATGGCTGTAGTTTGCCAACCCCTGCTCTAAGTGAGACAATTCCCCACACTGCTAACTCTGGGGTACAGCACTGTCCCTTGTGGTTTCCTTTAACCCTGCTCCCATCTTTGAAAATAATTCCTTTACTAAGCTCCCCTAGAATTATCCAAATTGAGTGTACCATCTGTTTCCTGCTAGGACCCTAATTGATGCACTTGGCTTTGCATTTCTCCAACACAAGCTCTAATTGCAAAGGAACAACAACAACAAAAACAAAACCAACAACAAAAAGTGGGGACTATGACCAATTATGTGGCAGGGATGTGGTGCTTTACATGTATTCATTCATCCCAAATATGATAGACTATTTCACAAAGTTACAATATGCTTTTAAAGTTGGCTGGAGCTGAAATAAATACCCCCCCCTTTTTTTTCCATTGGGGCCTGGAGTCTCAATCCTGCTGCCCTACTTGTCCTCTTCTAATGGAATAGAGGTCTGTTCTAATTAAACAAGAAAACACATCTTTTCACAAGGGGAGAACGGAGGCCATTGTACTCTGTGCTCAAAGAAAGAATGCTTTAATAAGAATCCTTTTATAATCCCTGCTTTTATTTGTTGCTTCCCAAAGCTTTTGCTGGTAATAAAAGGATTGTAAAGTTGACAAATATAAGCAGGGACAAAGAAGTTTGGGGAGATAATGCCTTGGTGAATGGGCAAGTGTTTGAAAGTGTATTGATCCCACAACTTGTAGAAGATGATCGCGAAAAGCCAAAGCTGCCATCAGGGTGATGTTTCTATTACAAAGTAAAAGCCCCTCCAGGCAGGACCGTCTAACCCTCGTATCAGGTAGAATTATGCCCTGTGTTGAGGAGAAAAATAATTCAAGCCAAAATGTAGGGTTTGGTATCTGAAGATCTGGATTCAGATGTGGATGCGTTGAACTTCTAACCTACTGCATTATCCTACATAACCAGCAAATGGAGCCTCAGCAAATGTGTCGTGTTCCGTGATGGGCATGTTATGGATGTCTGTTCTCATTTCACCCTCATGACTATCACCTGCAGCACCCATTATTCCTTCGAGCAAGAGCCACCAATTTTGAAGGCTTTATTACATGTTCCATGGCACTCCATTCCCAGCACAAGGATGGAACACGTGACCAGGCCTGGGTCAATCAATGCAGTGCAATGCACTGGCCACACAGATTGGTTTAGTTATATGCGCAGTTAACCAATAAGACTGAGATGCGGTAAGTGATCAGGTGGGCTGTTCTTTTCCACTAGAGTTGAATGTGGGAGCCTAGAACTGCTGCAGCTACGGTGGAGCCCGAGGCTGAAGTCAACAGAGTAGAATGATGACATTGCTCAAGGCCCCAGGACAACCTTACCTAAAGCCAGCCTTAATGAGATGGATTGGGGAAAAATATAAACAAGATTCTACACTTCTCTGCATCCAAACCTTTTGTGGTTTTGCACATTCTCTTACTGAGAGCGTCAAGAGGTGGAGATTTTTTCCTACCCCTGGAATCCAGATGGTCTCGTGACTTGCTTCAGCCAATGCGATGCAGCAGAAGTGATGGTGTGTGCTATCACTCTATCTCAGAATCCTGCCACCATGCAGCTAAGCCTGGACTAGTCTGTTAGGAGGTGAGAGATGTTGTGGAGGACAGCCAAGCAGCCCAGCCGACCGTCAGAAGCCCATCCACAACTAACAGGCCAGTGGAGACTGAAATGAATGAGGGAGCACAGGAGACTGGAATAACCATCCAACTGAACCCAGCTTTGATTGCCGATCCACAGATTTTGAGCTAAATAAGTAGTTGTGCTAAGCTACTATATGTTGAGGTGAGTTATCATTCATTAACAACTAACTAATAACACACAACCCTAACCCTGGGTTTTTCACTCATACATATCAGTAATTTATTATTAATATTATTATTTTTGTTTTAGTTAGGATTAGGTTTTCCATCATTTGAGATGAAAGGAATCCTAATACAACAAAGATGTGCCTCCATTCCTCAACTAGATATTACTGTTAGAGATCCTGTCTGTCTGGTATGGATCCAATGGTGAGTGGGTGATCAATAAATTCTTAATGATTGCATAATATTTGTCTGGTTCTCAAATCACGTTTTGAAGAGCAAAGGATATATTCGTTCTTGACTCTCTGAAGTCATCTGTATGGGGATCTTGCCTAACTTGGCCTAATTCCTCAGCAGGAATATAAGAAGCTTCTCCAACCATCACAATAGGTGAACAAGTAAGCTTGAGTATCTAAGGTATCCTCAGAAACCACCCTGAGCCATCTTCCTCAAGAGAATCTGGAAAAATCTGAGGCTCATATTATCCTCCTTGCTATAGAAACCTGAAATTAAGTGTCAACTCTTTCTTTCTAAGATAAAAGGCATGTGCGCTTTCTAGGCAAGAAGCCCAGATCCACCTTCCTTCTTGTCCTCTAAGACTCCAATCATTCGTTGCTGTAACTTGCTGCATTATTCCTATAATTTATTTTATTTAAAAAAGAAAGAAAGAAAAGATGAAAAACTAAAGTAAGAACCCCAGAGGAGTCACATTCCACTCTAGTAAAAAGATAGAATCTACCTGAACTATAGCGGAGTGGAATCCAGCAACCAATTCTGACCAGCTGTTGACAAATTGTGTGTGTGTGTGTGTGTGTGTGTGTGTGTGTGTGTGTAGGGAGAGAAAGGACACCATTATTTTTATTCTTTAATCAGAGGATAACCAGACTTTCTCTACCCTAAGTGAGTTTACATTTTAAGTTCCTAAATGGTTGTTTTTTTTTCTCAAATCCACAGACAAAGTCAGAAAGAAGAAGATCCTGTTGAGGACGGAAAGAGAAATATACTCAGTGGCTGGAGATAACTTCTCTCAGCCCAGAGGTCAGGCGAGGGCATATCTGGTTGACATTTACTCTTCTCTCTAAACTCTCCCAGGCCTCAACAGCTCCTAATCTTTCCATTCTTCCTTCTTGCTCCTCCTCACTCATAGGCTCATCTCTTTCCCTGAAAGGCTCAAGGGAAAGTCCAACGTAATGAATGACATTCATGAGAAAAGGAAGACATGGGTTCAATTGGTCAATCTCCTCTAACTAGACAACTGGTGTGGCATTCGACAATTGCCAATTGTCAGAATGAGGTCCAGAACCATTCAAACCTTCCTTCCTCATTAGATTGCAAGTCTGCAGAGTAGAGAAAACACCATATTGGGAAATTGGATGCCAAAGAGAAGACATTCAGAAGGTAAATAAATGAACAGGGTCAAAGGGGGAGGGGCAGGTACGCTCTGCAGAAACAGAGAAACCTGTGTATGAGGGAGAACATTTGGTTGAAGCTACTGGACATGAAAGTGACAGAGCAAAGGAGGCAGTAATGCAAACTAGGGTGATAAGGGGGAAAGTAGTGAAGAGCTTCAATTTATTTCCTGTCACTTGCCCCCTTTCTTGCATTATGAAATGCAAACTCCATAACATCGTCTTATGACCCTGTGTGATTGACGTCCCTTCAGCTTCTTCCCTAGAAAGCCCCCCCACCTTATTCCTAGCTGCACATTCTTTAATGTCCTCCACCATGCCAGGCTTGTTTCTGCCTCTGGGTCTTGCCATTTGCTGTTTTTTTTCTGTCATGGCAGGCTCCTCCCCATCTGTCAAGTCTCAGTTCAAACAGCAGCTCCTCTGTGAGGTCATCCTTGATTACCTTACCCAATATAGGCCTGCTCCTGCCCAACACTTCCTACCTCACTACTCTACAATGTTCCCCTCCATTGTACTTCATGGTAGCCAAAATCTTCCTTCCTTGTGCTAATTTGGGACTTAGTTCACTCTTCTTTTTCTAGCTCCTTGAGGTGTAAAGTTACATCTTTATTCGATAACTTTCTTCTTTATTTATTTCTTCTTATTATTTTTTTTTAATTTTTAGAGAGAGAGAGAGCACATGGAGAGGAGCAGAGGGAGAGGGAGAGAGAAAATCTTAAGCAGGCTCCATGCTCAGTGTGGAGCCCGACACGGGGCTCAATCCCACAACCCTGGGATCATGACCTGAGCCAAAATCAAGAGTCCAACACTCAATCAACTGAGCCACCCACGTGCCCCTCTTCTTTTTTAATGTAAGCATTGATTGCAATAAACATCCCCTCTTACTATTGCTTTTACTGCACCCCACAAGTTTTTTATTTTTATTGTTGAATTTGAAGGGGTCTTTGTTACAGTAGCTAGTACTCCCCGCCCTAGCTAATACATGAAGGAAGTCTTGCAGATGGTGTGTAAGGACCATCCAGAAGACACAAATAATCATAGCTTCTCTGAAATTCCCCTTTCTCCTAATTCACTTCTCCTGGACCTTGGACCATGAATTCCAGCTGTTCCATCAACCAATGCCTAGAACCATTTTCTCTGTTGAGCACAAAGTCTTCCTTCATTAGGGTGCTCTCCAAACACATCCATTCCCTGGTGCTCATTTCCTGGCCTGGAAGTGTGTGAGGATCACAGAACTCTCTGGATTTATATGCTCTGTTACCTGTATTAGTGAGAATGCTAGGCTGCAGCCATTCATCACCCACCAGCCCACCAGACAAAAATGATTCACTCTAGACTTAAAGGTTGAAGTCGACTGAGTATCGTTTTAACTGGAGGGAAAGGCACTTCCATAAAATGGCAAGAGCTTTACGGCAGAAAGTTGTATTAATGACCCCACTTCGGTGCTTATCAGGAGGAGGTCATATAATCCCTTCCCAGAATTACATGCTGGCCAGTTCAGATAAATAACACAGATCTCCACCATTCATAATCCAAAATGTTAACAATTAATTTCCGAAATCAATCCTGAAGGGGGCTGGAAGCCCAAATCGCTGGGCCCAGACAGGCCTTGCCTGGTGGATTTCTCATGAGTCAAAATTTAAACCTCCAACTTGTAACGAACTGTTGTCAAGACACAGCTGACTTAGGCAATCAAGATAACATTATTCAGCAATAACGTGGGTGAAACATACTCTAAGTGTGAATTAATAAGTCGGCTGACACCAGGCCCCAGATGTTTCCCACTCTGGCAATATGCCCAAAGTGATGATAAGCAGATTTACATACTTAACTAATATGTTTATTTAAAGGAAATTTCCAAATCCAAAATAACATCCAGATTTCTTATTTGGCTGCAGATCAAAAGACATCCTATCAATAAAGACAGAATCCAGGATAAACCTTTTCAACATCTGCTTAAAACCAAACAACAGATTTGAGGGTTTTGGTAAAACGTAATTGCAGACAAATTTTACTGCCTCTTACATAAATATATCTTTTCATGTCCCTGGGGTGGTTCTGACCTCATCAATTCTCATGTTCACAATACACGACATTGTTCTTTTACCGGCACCAAGAGCTCTGCCTTTATGGAGACTTCCAGTCTCAAGGTTTTCTTTCAGACTGAAGGATGAACAGACTTTCCCCCCCATCAGGAAAGTGTAGCAAAAGTCAGGGGCGTGAGCAAGAGCTTGGAATGTTGTAGAAAAGAAAAATCTGTTCCTCTCCCAACCAGTTAGTGCTTTGTTTTTCTGTAAGTGCTAAAAAAGCATTTACTTGGCCTCAGTCTTCCTTCATTTTAGACTGATGCTCCTTGACTATTGATGTTTTTCTTTTTGTTGTTGTTGTTGCTGTTGATTCCCTAAGGGAGAGCTCAGTAACTGGACGAAAGTGTTAATAGATCTCTCCGCTTCAGAAGGAGATGATGATGGAATGGGTGTCGGCCATACTAGCTCATATCCCTTCGGTGTGAATGAGTTCACTTTCCTAGGTGTTAACTGCCTGAAGTTGGACCGGGATTTTTGGGCACTGAGGCATTTTTCCTACCCACTGGCCAGGGCTGTAATTGAACTAAGGATGTGCTTCAGAAACTCCCCTTGCCTGGGGATCTGTTTAGTGTCAGAGCCAGTATTAGCCGGTTGACCCTGGGGCAGGGAGATTTGGAGAGTCAGAAGTCATCCATCTTTGCTCCTGCTCCATCCTTTGAACTTAGTCATGTTAAAATTTTGAGTCCAATCTCTTCTTAGCCAAGACCGGAAGGATAGGTTGGTGGAAGCCTTCAAAGAAATGCCAGCTAGAGCAGCAGAGGGCTACCATTTTCCTCTTCTCAATTGGCAAACATGTTTCTAAATACATCTTTTAATTATGCTTTTTATACTTCCTATAAGTTTTTCCAGTAATAAGTGATACCATAGATAACAATTTTCTATGTATTACATAGAGATAGCAAACGCCTTAAAATCTAACCTTTGACCCAGAAATTCTACCTCTAGAATGCATAAGAAAATAATTATAGATTTGTGCACAGATTTAACTATAAAAATGCATGGCTGGGGCACCTGGGTGGCGCAGTCGGTTAAGCGTCCGACTTCAGCCAGGTCATGATCTCGCGGTCCGTGAGTTCGAGCCCTGCGTCAGGCTCTGGGCTGAAGGATCGGAGCCTGGAGCCTGTTTCTGATTCTGTGTCTCCCTCTCTCTCTGCCCCTCCCCCGTTCATGCTCTGTCTCTCTCTGTCTCAAAAATAAATAAACGTTAAAAAAAAAATTAAAAAAAAAATGCATGGCTTTGCTTATGATAAGAAGAGAAATATCAAATGACCTAAATATCAAACAACTGAGACCAGCCAATTAAATGATGGCCCACAATTTGTGAAATTATTCAAAATGAAGTAATAAGATAAAACTTAATGACAATAAATAGCGTTGATCTTGGCAAGTCAGAAAAAACAGGTTGCAAAAACGTGAGTATTGTATTTTGCCATTAGAAGATATGTATGTACAAATATGTAATATGTATATGTCTTAATGACATATAACAAGATTCTGGCAAGGGTAGCATTATAGGTAATTATAGTTTGTTTTTCACTTATTTTATAATTTAAATGTTCTACAATGAACAATTATTATTTTTAGGATTCAAAATTCTAAAAATATTGTGAAGGTTTTCATTTTAAATGAATTGTCGAGGTATAATTTACATATAATTAAATGCATTCATCTTAAGTATTCACTTCAATGAGTTTTGACAAATGTATGTACCCCATGTCATTGACAAACTAAGACAGAGAACAATTAAAATATAGAATTACTACATAATTTCTACCCTAAAGTGTTCCCTCATGTCCCTTTCTAGTCAAACTCCTCTGGCTCCAAGGCAACTTTCTGTCATTGTTACAGGCTGAATTGTGTCTCTCCCAAAATTTATAGGTTGAAGTCCCAAACCCCCAGTACCTCAGAATGTGACTTATTGGGAGATAGGGCCTTTCAAGAGGCAGATTAGGTAAGATGAGGTCATATGGATGGGCCCTGTCCATATGACTGTTATTATAAGAAGAAGAGATGGGGCGCCTGGGTGGCTCAGTAAGTTAAGCGTCCAACTTCAACTCAGGTCATGATCTCACGGCTCGTGGGTTTCAAGACCTGCATCGAGCTCTGTGCTGACAGCTCAGAGCCTGGAGCCTGCTTCAGATTCTGTGTCTCTCTCTTTCTCTGCCCCTCCCCTGCTCGCACTCTGTCTCTCTCTCTGTCTCAAAAATAAACATTAAAACAATTTAAGAAATGAAATAAAATAAAGGAAGAAGAGATTAGAACACTGACATGCACAGAAGGGAGACCAAAGACGGTCATCGATGAACCAAGGAGAGAGGACTCAGAAGATTCTAAACCTGCCCCTACCTTGCTCTCAGACTTCTAAGTCTCCAAAATAGTGAGAAAATAAATTTCTGGTTGTTTAAGCCACCCAGTCTGTGGTATTCGTATGGCAGCCTTAGCAAACCAATACAGAATTACAGTATTTTTTTTAAAGTTTATTTGTTTATTTTGAGAGAGAGAGAGAGAGAGAGAGAGAGAGAATGTGGAGGGGCAGAGAGAGGGAAAGAATCCTAAGCAGGCTCTGCACTGTGAGCGCAGAGTCTGATGTCGGGCTTGACCTCACAAACTGTGAAATGATCTGAGCCAAAACCAAGAGTCGCATGCTTAACTGACTGAGCCCCCCAGGTGCCCTTATAGTATTTTTTAAAAAAGAGTTTCATATAATGGAATCGTACAGTATGTGTGTTTGGCTTCTTTTGCACATATTCAGCCCTGATGTTTTTGAGATTCATCCTTGTTGTTGTGTGAATCTATAGATTAGTCAGTGATTTACTCTAATCTGTTGGCGATCCTTTTTCTTGCTGGATGGTATTTCATTGTGTGGAGATACCACATTTTGTTTATCCATCCACCAGATAATAGACGGACACTTAGATTGTTTCCAGTTTTGTACTATTATGAATAGAGCTCTTATAAAATTCCTGTACAAGGGGCGCCTGAGTGGCTCAGTTGATTGGGTGTCTGACTTGGTTTCAGCTCAAGTCATGATCTCATGGTTCATGAGTTCGAGCCCCACATCGGGTTCTACACTAACAGTGTGGAGCCTGCTTGGGATTCTCTTCTCTCTTTCTGTGCCTCCCTAACTCAGGCTGTCTTTCTCTCACTCTCTTAAAAAATAAATAAACTTAAAAGCAATATTTAAAATTCTTGTACAAGTTTTTTTTTTTTGAGACATATGTTTTCATTTGCCATGGGTAAATATCCCTAAATAGAATTGCAGGCTCATGACAGAAGTAAATATTTAGCTTTATAAGAAACTGCCAAACTGGTTTCCAAAGTGGTTATACCACTTTACAATCCTGTCAGCAATGGATGGAAATTCTAGTTCCTCTGTATCCATCCCAACACTTGGTTTTTCAGTCTTTTAAATTGTAGCCATTCGAGTG
Organism: Prionailurus bengalensis; assembly: GCF_016509475.1. Lineage (NCBI taxonomy): Eukaryota > Metazoa > Chordata > Mammalia > Carnivora > Felidae > Prionailurus > Prionailurus bengalensis. The sequence continues at coordinate 30,836,835 of NC_057352.1, forward strand.
GATATGTAGTGGTATGTCACTGTAGGTTTAAATTTACATTTCCCTAATGGCTAAGGATGTGAGCATCTTTTAACGTGCTTATTGGCCATTTGCATATTTTATTTTGTGAACTGCCTGTTCAAGTCTATTGTTCACTTTTTATTGGAAATTTGGTCTTTTATTATTATTACTTTTTAATTTTTATTTATTTTGAGAGAGTGTGAGAGTAGGGGAGGGGCAGACAGAGAGAGAGAGAGAGAGAGAGAGAGAATCCCAAGCAGGCTCCATACAGCCAGTGCAGAGCTTAATGCAGGCCTCAGACTCACAAACCACGAGATCATGACCAGAACCCAAATCAAGATGCTTAACCCACCGAGTCACCCAGGCACCCCTTTTATTACTGAGTTGTAGGAGTTCTTTATATATTCTACATACAAGTCCCTGTCAGTTACATGAATTACAATATTTTCCCTCCGCCTGTGGCTTTTCTTTACATTTTTTTCACAGTGTCTTTCAGAGAGCAGAAGTTTTACGCTTATTTTGCTTTTAAGTAAAAAGAAATGACCAGTGGTGTTTCATGAGAATTCAGGATCATCAAGATCATTTCCATTTCAGCTTTACCCTCTGGTTTTTTGACTCAATTTCTATCTCTCTTGTCACATGGACTATTCCTTGTTAATTTAACTAACTGGCATCTGCTGACGGAAGCTGTAAGCAGAAAAGGCAAATGGGCTGCCAGGAAGCCACAGCAAAAGCAGAAACAAAGCCCAACCAACCCTGGCACATATTCTGACCTCTAGGAAGGGAAGCACGATGCCTGCTGAAGCACCTTCTAGGATTTTCTGTCTTCAGACTGACAACGGTTTCTTTCATTCACAACTAACAAAAGTCCTTTTCAGGTATGATTTGTTAAGTGCTGTTCATGCTTCTTTGCCATAAGCAAAGCAGAAAAATAGAGATCCTTCAAAATTCTATTAGAAAACAGACCTTCTGGGAAATGCAGAATTGGGCTTTCTGAGCTATAAGGCTAAACCATTCCTTCACTCCCCTAGAACTGACTGCTTTCTCTCGTGTGCCCCCCAAATGACCCTTTGCACACACATATCATCACAGCTCAGGTTTTTTGGTGCATATTTCTTTACATGTCTGTTTTTTAGAATCATTCCAGAAGCCCCTTTAGGACATGGCCATGCTTTGTCCTTCTTTGTATGTAGAGAGCCTAACATAGAACTGGCACAGGATAAGAAATCAATGGATACTACATGAATGAATGAATGAATGAATGAATGAATGAATTTTTCAAACTCAAAACTCTGAGCTACCTCTTCTGGTTCTATTCTCTACTTGGTGAAATCTTTCACTCTGGAGTTAGACCCAGGATCATGTCTCAGCTCCACCTCTTGCCCTTGTGTTAGTCAAAGTTCTCAGCCTTTGAACTCCAGTCTCTTCAACTTATTAAAGGAGTATTGATGGTTACGATTATGATAATTGCCTCATCTGTTTGTGTGGATTAAATGAATGAACACAAGGTGTGTAACCAGTGTCTGGCCCATGGTAAGTGCTCTGTAAATGTTAGCTATGATTATGTATAGGCTGCATTTTATGTGACTCATTTCTTAGAAAATTACTCTTAATGGGTAGAAGATGATGGTAATGGTGATGATGCTGATCAAGTAACTATCAGACTAGGTGTCTTATGTGCATTATATTTCCTAATCTTTACAACAACCTTGAATTACAGGGATTTTATCCCTCTTTTATGGTTGCAACTCAAGTGACTGCATGAATCACCAAGCTATTAAGTGAAAGAGCTGGGATTCAGACTCAAGTTTATCAGATTCTAAGCTTTTTCATCATGGTCACTCTGTCCCTTCACTCAAGAAGGCGCTCTTCAGAGGAGTGGATGCCTGTCGCCAAGGAGGACAGCATAGGTCACAGACATGGGGTTGGCAGATTGTTCTGTCTGGAAGAATAGGATTCAGCCAACTTTGAGGGCCACCAGTTCTGTCCTTCCCTCCTTTTTCATTCTTATTATATTTTTTAATATTTATTTTTGAGAGAGAGGCAGATAGAGTGTGAGGAGGGGAGGGGAGGAGAGAGGAAGACACAGAATCCCAAGCAGGCTTCAGGCTCTGAGCTGTTAGCACAGAGCCGGACACGGGGCTCCAACTCACAAACCATGAGATCATGACCTGAGCCAAAGTTGGACACTTAACTGACCAAGCCACCCAGGAGCCCCAGTCCTTCCCTCCTTTAGATAGTATGTCATTTAGGATTAACTTCTGTAGTATATTACGGACAACACAAACAACAGTGGCTGAAGTGAGGTTTTTTCTTTTGCATAAGGAGAGTCAAGGTGTTTAGTCCAATGCTGGTATGGTGGGTTCCAAGCTGCAAAACAAGGTTTCTTCTATCTTTTTGTCCCTAAAAATAAGCAGCCAGGAGAAATGTTCTTCTTCCTCATACAGGGCCTGACCCGACTTCCTGACCCGACTAAGAGACATCAGGCCCCAACAAGTGGGCCAGCCCAGGAACCCTCTGTGTCTGGGGACTTAGGATTCTCCCCTCCACCAAATGCCACCTTTTTGCTGGCCTCGGCAAAGTCCTCTTCACCCTCAGGTAGCTCCATGGAGACCAGTAGGAGCCCCAGCAGCACCAGATGTAACAAGCAGATCAAAATAATTCCACAAAGGGGGCGCCTGTGTGGCTCCGTTGGTTAAGTGCCCAACTTCGGCTCAGGTCATGATCTCACAGTTCGTGGGTTTGAGCCCCTCATCAGGCTCTGTGCTGACAGCTCAGAGCCTGGAGCCTGCTTAGGATTCTGTCTGCCCCTCCCTCTCTCGCATTCTGTCTGTCTCTTTCAAATATAAATAAACATTAAAAAAAATAAAGTGATCAAAATAATTCCACAAAGGTTCTGAAAATTAAATTGTTATTGGACATGTTCCTCCTGCAATCATATCTCAACTTCGCCTCTTGCCAGCCCACAAAAGCATGCCAAGACCTGTGTGCTGAACCTAAACAGCCTGCTAAAATCAAAGATTTATATAGGACCCAGAGTCTCCTAACAATAACAGCTAAAATATCCATTATATAATAGAAAGCCATCATCCCAAGAACCAAGAAAACCACAACATGAATAAGAAAAGACAACTGACACCAGCAATGAGATGAATCAGACGCTGGAATTATATTGACAAGGATTTTTTTTTAATATTTATATATTTATTTTGAGAGAGAGAGAGAGAGAGAGAGCAGGGGAAGGGCAGAGAGAAAGAATCCCAAGCAGGCTCCGAGCTGTCAGTACAGAGCCCAATGTGGGCTCAAACCCATGAACCATGAGATCATGACCTGAGCCAAAATGAAGAGTTGGACACTTAACCAACTGAGCCACCCAGGCTGACAAGGATTTTAAAGCAGCTATCATTGGAGTGTCTGGGTGGCTCAGTCAGTTAAGTGTTCAACTTCAGCTCAGATCATGATCTCACGGTGCATGAGTTCAAGCCCCATGTTGGGCCCTATGCTGACAGCTCAGACCCTGGAACCTGCTTTGGATTCTGTGTCTCCCTCTCTCTCTGACCATCCCTGCTTGTACTTTCTCTCTCTCTCTTAAAAATAAATAAACATTGGGGCGCCTGGGTGGCGCAGTCGGTTGAGTGTCCGACTTCAGCCAGGTCACGATCTCGCGGTCCGGGAGTTCGAGCCCTGCGTCAGGCTCTGGGCTGATGGCTCAGAGCCTGGAGCCTGTTTCCAATTCTGTGTCTCCCTCTCTCTCTGCCCCTCCCCTGTTCATGCTCTGTGTCTCTCTGTCCCAAAAATAAATAAACGTTGGAAAAAAAAATAAAAAAAAATAAATAAACATTAAAAAATTGTTTATAAAAATAAATAAATAAATAAATAAAGCAGCCATCATTAAAGTGTTTTAACAATCAACCACAAATTTTCTTGAAACAAATGAAAAAACATAGAAAATCTCAGCAGAGAAAGTTTTAAAAAAATGGAAATTACAGACTGAAAAATATAATAATAGAAATAGAAAGGGCTTATCTCCTAGCTAGGTCAGCACCCTCCAAGAACTGCAGAATTCAGTGATATCCAAATTTAATTTTACTGGATATATTCTAGCTACTGGGTATTTTTTAGGGAGGCTGGGAAATGTAGTCCTCATGCTGAGCCACCAGGGATAGATTGGAGTTTTGTTTATTGTTATTATTATTGTAAAAGGCAAGAATGAGTATTGAATTGTTATCTACTCATGTCTACCATTGAAACAAATGGCCCATACAGTGAGAATGAAGGTTCTAGGAGTTGGTATTGGAATATGGACTTACTATGAATAAGGCTAGAGAAATGGTGTGGCCATTAAGGAAGATGAGGAACTTTTGGTTCAGTCTGGCATAATCTACGGTTACCATTTTTCGTAAGAGCTGGCATAAAGACAATTTGATGTGACCTAATGTCACTAACACCTCAACAGGCTCACCTTCTCAGGAAAGGCCACTTAATTACCTGATTAATTTGCTCATCTTAATTAACTTGTCCCTATTGTTGATAACCTTGTATTGATTGCTCTGCTGGTAGTAATTAGAAAAGTGGTAGAGAAGTAAATGGAGAAGCCACAAGAAAGAAAAATAAGAGCATGCACTCCTGTCTCTCAGGAATCTACCCTCTAGACTTTGAACTCAACACTTTTGTTTCTCCTTCTGGGTAAACATGTTAGAAATGAAGAAAGCAAGAAGAAAGAAAGAAAGGGAGAGAGAAAAAGAAAGAGAGAAAAATGCAAGTCATTTTCTCTGGTAATCATTTCTACTACTCCTCATTCCTTAGAGATTTGCCCCTTTTTTTTTCCCTCAAAGACTCTGCTCCCATACCCCCACATGGTCCTCCTCCCTTGATTACAGCTGACTGGGCAATGGATGAACACAAAGCAGAAATCTATTTTTTCAGATTTTTGAATTGGAGCATAAAAAACAGTATCAGTTAACTTCGGGTGCTGAAACTATAGGATTCCATAGACATGAAGGGTGGCCAGGGCAGCCATTTTGTGGCAGCCATCTTGGACCTTGTACTCCATCAGCAACAAAAGAGAGCTGTCCAGTCATGCTTACCAGACTCCTAATGGTTTTACAATTCCTGGTATCAGTCTCTTGTCCCCTAGCCATACTTCTTACTCTGGGTTTTACAGGATACTTTTGATTCTTTTACAAAAGCTTTTTGTACATAAACTCACTCATTTTGGTTGCCATTTTTTTGCAGCTCAGTGGACCCCTAATATAGCAAAGCACTCTCATCATTGGTTTCTCTCCATTTTAGCTTTGAACACCTCTAATGAAAACGTGCATGCAAGGGACCTATGAAAAATAAGTAAATGGGAGTTGCTATAAAAAATGTGTAAACTGAGAACAGATTGTTGGTTGGCAGAGACCAAGGTGAGGAGTGGAAGAAATGGATGAAGGTGGTCAAGAGGCACAAACTTCCAGTTATAAGATAAATAAGTCCTTGGCATGTAACATGCAATGTGGTGACTATGTAGGTAATGATATTGTAGTGTATATTTGAACCTACCTAGGAGAGTAAATCTGAAAAGTTTGAATCATAAGAAAAATACTTGTAACTATGTGAGGTAATGGATGTTAACTAAACTTATTGTGGTGATCATTTTACAGTATACAAATATCAAATCATTATATTGTGTGCCTTAAACTAATATAACACTTAATTTTAATTATATCTCAATAAAACTGGGAAAAACTGTATAAAGTGATGAACTGTTCTAGTTTTCATCAGGCCCAGTGCTGTGCCTAACCCTTTCAGGCTTTGTCTACCATTAACATGTCACTATATTCCCACTGACTTCAGTCCTTTGGGACCCCCTAATTCCCATACCCCACCCAGATTCCCAGAACTCTGTTGCCTCCCAGAAGTAATCATAGTCAACACTTAATGCCAGTTATTTTGGCTTGGGGCCATGGCCTTGCAAAGCTGGTATTGAAGTAATGCTCTCCTGCCTAATTTGATTGAATTGAGTGTTCCAGTAAGACTGGTGATGTTTTCCTTGCTACAGGGTCCATCCTAATGAGCAAATGCTGCCTCTCTTTCATAGAAGACTGCAAATGTGGGCTTGTAAAGAAAATCTTTACAAACACTTCTTGGCGTCTCAGAGATCACCCAACATAATTACACATGGGGATATGCTGAGAAATACTAAAATAAACCTGACTTAGCATGCACATAAGCCTTTCGTTTAGTATTGTGGCATCAAAGTTTTTAAAAAATGTGTTTCCATAAATTTTGACTATTTATTAATTGAGAATATACTAGAAGTGAAAGAGCCAACAAAAATTTAAAGCAGCCTAATCAGTGAGACAGCATTATGACTATCTGGAGTCTCATATTCCCAACACCTTTGTCTAGAGTCTTAAGCACTGCCCGAGTGTGTACAAGTCACATAAACAAGAACCACTCCAAACTTTGTTGAGAAGAATGAGGGTATCTTTACAAAGAAAGACCAACGGGGAGGAAAGCCATGTGCTACTTACAGCTCTTTGGTAGCTATGCAGTGCCAAGGGTTTTTACCAGTCCTCGTACAGAAGAAATCTGGAAGCTCAAGTCTAGAAGACTGAAGAGCCTCATGGTAGCGCAGAACTTTCACATAAGAAAGGAACTAACTCCTCTTTTGTGAAAACATTTTTTTGGTCTCTGTTACTAGAATTTACCCTAATCTTCATGAATGCACAAGCTTCTATGTTGACAAATACGTTGCCTACCACATTATACAAATGGCAGCATGGCATTCCAGGATAGGGAAAGACCACCACTTCCTCATCCACCCCACTATTGTAGGATGTTTAAGCTATTTCTGACATTTTTCTAGGTTAAACAAGGCATGGTGAATACGCATCCATACACATCCTCAGGTATATCCTTAGGATAAACTGCTAAACTAGTTTATGTACACTCATTGGTCTGGGCCCACCTAAACTATTGCATATGTTTAAAAAAATTTTTGAAACTTACTCCCAACATTCTTCTCCAGAGAAATAGTACAAAATTGCGCTTCTACAAAACTTGCAGGAAGTGGTTTACTGATACTCTCAACACACTAGTCGTGACTTTTTTTTGAAATCTTTTGACAGTTTAATTTATGCTGGACTTTTGCAACCTTCACCCTGGTATTGTGTTATCTTTCAGTTTAGTGATCAGTATGCTCTCCCCATCACCACCACCAACACTCCCAATTTCTCTGCACTAGGGTTAGTAGTCCCACTTACACTCCTCAACATTCACTTTATTGTTGCAACATTAATTGTTCATTCATCTATTAGTGAGTACCTACTTCGTACCAGTATCGTGAGAGCTGCTGATGATAAGACTGACAAGATCCCTATGTTCACAGAGCAGATCGCTCCACCATATTCACATAGTTGACTGTCTGGGCTCAGGATTTGCCTCCATCCCAGTACATTGTGGAAACAGATCTGCTTCTCTCTCACATTGGCATTCATTCATCAGCCATGGAGATCTTCACAGACATTGTCTTTTTTCATCTTGCCTATAATAATGAGATCACCATGGGAACACTATAATGGGCTACTAATGAGTAATTTGGGTGTTAGACATATCACAGTGGTCCAAATATGCTAGAGAGGAGACTCACTCTTCACATCGTGGGAGATGAGGTTTTCCTGAAGGCAGCCTCTCAGTTGTAGATGGTCTTCTCTCTCTGATACCTAAATGACTTCAACCATGTGGACAGGGGTCCACTCTTCAACTCCTAACCATCTAACCAGCCTAAGAAGGTCAGAGCTCTGGAATGTTCTGGGAATCACAGAATCTCTAAGGCAGATGAGATCATAGAGGAAATGGAGTAAACCCCTCTCCTATCTAGGAATCTCTCCAATGTCCATCTTTCACATACCCTGACTCTATAGTAGCCATCCTCCAACTCTGTAACTTTCTAGAGCAGACACATAGTGGAACATGACCCAGAAACCATGATCCTTTCCCAGATGTGGCCAGAATCAGACTCAGGTTTTGGGACTGAAAAGTAATGACCATATGTTCTGATTTGAAGTAGTGACCTGACAATGGCTTCAAGCAAACTGAGACCTCTGGATTCTTGACCAGATTCCCAGTCAGGCCACATGGGTTGGAATCTTGTGTTTTTTATAGAAATAATAATGTATGATTCAGGAGCATTCCAAGTTCAAAAGATAGTGTGTGTGTGTGTGTGTGTGTGTGTGTGTGTGTGTGACTGTGTACATTTATAAGCATGAGTATGTGTTTATGGAGGGGGAGTTTCTTTGGAAACCACCTAGCAAATATAGGTGGATGGCCCTTACCATATAGGTGCATGCAAGTCTCCTTCATTTTGCTGCTTTCCCTCAGAGCAGAAGGCAAGTTATTGAGCTCTGCATGTTTCATTGTGCATTTGTTTGCTTTTTGTCTATCCCCTGATGGAAGATAAGCTCCACGAGAGCAGAGACGTTGTCTATCTTGCCTCATACTACCCCCACATAGCCTAGAATGGTGCCTGGCATTTAGTAGGTGCTCAAAAATTAATGTAAATATACTCATCACATTTCATTCGCATGCTACTCTGTGAAGAGACCTCCATTATTCATTCAACAGCTCTCTCTGAGTGTCTACTATATGCCTGATATTATGTCAGCCACAGACCATAGTTAATCATCTTCCTCCTTCCTGCCAGGTGCCTTTTGGGGCCTAAATGTATCATGGGAGATGGGAATGTGCCCTTGTTAGCAGGTTTTACAGATACTTGGCATTTTATCTGTCCCTTCAAACCCATTTTGGAACAAGGGAATGGAATAAAGACATTTGATTTATTACTGATTCTGTGGATAAATTTAGTCTTCCCCCAACACACAAACACACACGCATACACACACTCACACTCACATAAATGACATTCAATGGAAAGGATGTAGTTCCAATTACTCTACATCTTTGTCCCCTCTGCACCCAGGGCAGGCAGGCAGGATCCCACCTAACTCATGCCCATGACTCAATTTCACCACCTATTCCCTTCTTCACAGAGACTCAGGGTTAGACTGGGTCTTGCCATCCAGGGGACAAACCTTTTTCATCCCAAACAGGGGTCTCCAAAGGGGGCTGTGCCTCCAGCTAGGACCCAGGTGAGAAAGTCAGAAGTATTCTGGAGGCTCAGTATTCTCAAGGGGAGGTGAGGAGAAAGGGTCCCCAGAGGGTGAAGTCTCCTGCAGCCAGCTCACTGGTCGTTGGCACTTAGGTTTAATAGAGTTGGCTTTGGGGCCTGGGATCAGGCTCATTGCCATCTCAACAGATGGGCACGTGGGTAGATAGCCAACAGATAATGTATGAGCAACAAATGTGTTTGTTGAGGGCAGTTTTCCCAGGCAGGAGCATGAAAACGGGCTCATCCTGAGACTCCACACCTGTGCTCCTCTTCTGCCTAAATATCTGCTGGAGGCTGAGGTCCCCAAACACTGGGAAGGGACCTGCAAAATGGCTATCAAATTCCTGCAAGAGAGAGAAAAGGATGGCTCCAGGAAGCATAGGGAGAAGGACTCCCCCAGGGGGCAAAAAAGATGCCAACACCTATTTTCAATGAAGGCAACAGGAGGGAGTGAGGTCAGACCCGAAGAAGATCCCCATGGGTTTGTCTATATTAATTCCTCTTACAGCTGAGAAGTTGTGAACCTCCCATTTTGTGACACTCACATAGCCATGAGGAGCTTTGAGGAGAAAATGGGGAATGTGCAAAACATTGACAACTTCCCTGGAATAGTCTTCCTGGGAATGAGAAATTCTGTCTTCACGAGGCATAAATTATGAATATCATGACTAGTGTCCAGAGGTAAGAAACGCAGAGCCCATGTGCAGACACTGCTTTATCCTGTGTACCTGGGAGACCCCACTAATTGATTACAATGTATTCAGCATTGTCTCATGAGTCCAAGGCAGGGCTTCAGGTCTTTTTAAAAAACTTGTTATTTAATACATTCACTGGTTGCAAAATACTAAAGTATATACTTGAGAAATCTCCCTCCCACCCCTCACATCTAGTTCCCTTCACCAGACTGGGACCTAGCTCCCCAGACAACATGCTAGTTTTGAGAGGAGCAGGAGACGAACCTAATTTCGGTTTCAGAATCTAGTCTTTCAGTTTCATAGAAGTGGCCCAGCAACATGTTTCTAGCTCCAGTCTTGGTCACCCAAATGGTCAGCTAGGACAGAGCAGACTCAGCTCTGGCAATGATATAGGTCCTCAACACAAATTTTCGATTAGATGGGCAACTTCAGAAGGGTGCCTAGGTGGCTCAGTCAGTTAAGTGTCTGACTCTTGGTTTCAGCTCAGGTCATGGTCTCATGGTTCGTGGGTTCGAGCCCCACATCAGGCTCCACATTGATAGTGTGAAGCCTGCTTGGAATTCTCTCTCTCTCTCTCTCTCTCTCTCTCTCTCTCTCTCTCTCTCTGACTCTCCCCTGCTCATGTTCTCTCTCTCTCAAAATAAATCAATAAATTAAAAAAAAAAAAAAAGATGGGCAACTCTGTGTCCACAATGCTCTGGATGTTTCTGAGTAATGTGTGGGCTTCTCAGAGTCTGATATCCCCTGAGCAGGGTCAGCACCACTGGACAGGGCTTTGCCAACCAGACTTCTCATGGACTTTTCGAGGCCTGCTCTTGGGGATGAGGGTCAGATATCAACTGGAAAATTCACTTGGCTATAAATGTTGACAAAGCCTTGAGAAAACAAAGAGCAGATGAGAAAGCACTGGACTATGAATCAGAAGATTCTGGGTCCTTCCCCCTGTTCTGGTATCTCCTAGTTGTGGGACCTTGAGAACATCACTTCCCATTTCTGGTGTAAAAATGAGGGGGTTGCACCACAGAAGAGAAGTAGGAGGAGTGGTTACATCCATGAGCTTTAGAGCTAGACCTTCTGGATGTGAATCTTTTTTTTTTTTTTAATTTAATTTAATTTTTTTTTCTGAAATTTATTGACAAATTGGTTTCCATACACACCCAGTGCTCATCCCAAAAGGTGCCCTCCTCAATACCCATCACCCACCCTCTCCTCCCTCCCACCCCCCATCAACCCTCAGTTTGTTCTCAGTTTTTAACAGTCTCTTATGCTTTGGCTCTCTCCCATTCTAACCTCTTTTTTTTTTTTTTTTCCTTCCCCTCCCCCATGGGTTCCTGTTAAGTTTCTCAGGATCCACATAAGAGTGAAACCATATGGTATCTGTCTTTCTCTGTATGGCTTATTTCACTTAGCATCACACTCTCCAGTTCCATCCACGTTGCTACAAAAGGCCATATTTCATTTTTTCTCATTGCCACGTAATATTCCATTGTGTATATAAACCACAATTTCTTTATCCATTCATCAGTTGATGGACATTTAGGCTCTTTCCATAATTTGGCTATTGTTGAGAGTGCTGCTATGAACATTGGGGTACAAGTGGCCCTATGCATCAGTACTCCTGTATCCCTTGGATAAATTCCTAGCAGTGCTATTGCTGGGTCATAGGGTAGGTCTATTTTTAATTTTCTGAGGAACCTCCACACTGCTTTCCAGAGCGGCTGCACCAATTTGCATTCCCACCAACAGTGCAAGAGGGTTCCCGTTTCTCCACATCCTCTCCAGCATCTATAGTCTCCTGATTTGTTCATTTTGGCCACTCTGACTGGCGTGAGGTGATACCTGAGTGTGGTTTTGATTTGTATTTCCCTGATAAGGAGCGACGCTGAACATCTTTTCATGTGCCTGTTGGCCATCCGGATGTCTTCTTTAGAGAAGTGTCTATTCATGTTTTCTGCCCATTTCTTCACTGGGTTATTTGTTTTTGGGTGTGGAGTTTGGTGAGCTCTTTATAGATTTTGGATACTAGCCCTTTGTCCGATATGTCATTTGCGAATATCTTTTCCCATTCCGTTGGTTGCCTTTTAGTTTTGTTGGTTGTTTCCTTTGCTGTGCAGAAGCTTTTTATCTTCATAAGGTCCCAGTAATTCACTTTTGCTTTTAATTCCCTTGCCTTTGGGGATGTGTCGAGTAAGAGATTGCTACGGCTGAGGTCAGAGAGGTCTTTTCCTGCTTTCTCCTCTAAGGTTTTGATGGTTTCCTGTCTCACATTTAGGTCCTTTATCCATTTTGAGTTTATTTTTGTGAATGGTGTGAGAAAGTGGTCTAGTTTCAACCTTCTGCATGTTGCTGTCCAGTTCTCCCAGCACCATTTGTTAAAGAGGCTGTCTTTTTTCCATTGGATGTTCTTTCCTGCTTTGTCAAAGATGAGTTGGCCATACGTTTGTGGGTCTAGTTCTGGGGTTTCTATTCTATTCCATTGGTCTATGTGTCTGTTTTGGTGCCAATACCATGCTGTCTTGATGATGACAGCTTTGTAGTAGAGGCTAAAGTCTGGGATTGTGATGCCTCCTGCTTTGGTCTTCTTCAAAATTCCTTTGGCTATTCGGGGCCTTTTGTGGTTCCATATGAATTTTAGGATTGCTTGTTCTAGTTTCGAGAAGAATGCTGGTGCAATTTTGATTGGGATTGCATTGAATGTGTAGATAGCTTTGGGTAGTACTGGATGTGAATCTTGTCTCTGGCATTCACCAGGCTTATGAGCCCATGAGAAACACATAAGCTCTCCTAACCTTTGTGTCCTAAGTAAAGTGAAGATAATAGTTCCTGCCTCACGGAGTTAGTGTAAGAAATGAATGGGTTCTCCATACATTTAAACTTGGTGGCATAATGCCTAAAACATGGTAAGCACTCAGTCAGTGTTAGCTGTTATTATTTTATGATGACTTTCAAGAGTGGCGGGAGATAGTAGAGGGAATATACTGAGGAATTAAGTACCTATTTTTATGCCAATACTAATGATGACAACTGGCTCCTGTGTCATTTAAAACTTCTCTATTTGTTATTGCTGCCACCCCCATACTCCCAAAGGCAGTAACATTAATTTTGCCACCAACATTACATGTAAATTAGATTTAGAGATGTTGTGGTAACCTATTTCCACCAATAAAGCTTCGACCTTGACTTCAAAATCACAACAAAGAAATAAGGTATCCATAGGTGGGGCACCTGAGTGTCTCAGTCAGTTGAGCATCCAGCTTTGGCTCAGGTCATGATCTCATGGCTTATGGGTTCGAGCCCCGTGTCAGAGTCTGTGCTGACAGCTCAGAAGCTGGAGCCTGCTTTGGATTCTGTGACTCCCTCTCTCCCTGCCCCTCCCCCGCTCATGCTCTGTCTCTTTCCCTCTCTCAATAAATAAATAAATAAATAAATAAATAAATAAATAAATATTAAAAATTAAAAAAAAGAGAAGATATCCATAGGTGAGCCAGGCATTTGAGTTTTTCACACTGAAGATGGGGTCATGCTTTTTGTCCTTAGTAGGCAAAATGTAGATCTGTTTGGTGTAGGAAGGCTTGATCTCTATGTTATCAAAGTAGCATCAGCCTCTATGAAGACGTTTTCTTGAGATGCATCATCAATTTCTCTGTTATGAGTTGCAGTGTATCCCCCAGGAAGATATATTTAAGTACTAACCCCTAGAACTTGTAACTATGACCTCCTATTTGGAAATATGGTCTTTGCAGATGTAATCAAGTTAGGATTACAGAATTAGGCTCATACAGAAGCTCATACAGAATTAGGGTGGGCCCTAATCCAATGTGACTGGCATCCCTATAAAGAAAAAAAAAAGACACACACCGGGAGAGTGCCATGGGATCAGAGGGGGCAGAGATTAGAGTGTGGTGTCTACAAGTCAGGGAATGCCAAGGAAAGCTGGAAAACCCAGAAGGAAGAGAAAGGCATGGAACATACTTTCACCTAGATCCTCCAGAAAGAGTATGGCCCTGCCAACACTGTGTTTTCAGACTTGGAGCCTATAGAACTGCAGAGAGAATAAATTTCTCTTGTTTTAAGCCATCCAAGTGTGTGGGGTTTTGTTACAGCAGCTAATATAGTCCTTAAGGAAGGTAAAAAAAAAAAAAAAATCAAGGTTTAAAAGAAATCAAGGACAGAGAGACAAGGTCTTTGAGAACATATATGACTGTTTTTTAAGTTAGAGAGAGAGATGGAGGGGAGAGTGGCAGAGGGAGAGAGAGAGAGAGGGAGAGGGAGAGAGAGAGAGAGAGAGAGAGAGAGAGAGAGAGAGAGAGAGAGAGAGAATCTCAAGATTTCAAGCAGGCTCCACACTGACGTGGGGCTTGGCCTGGATCCTGACCTGATGCTTAACCGACTGAGTCACCCAGGTGCCCCCATATACTTCTATTTGCACATATTTAGATCATTCTACCTGGGAGATCTATGCCAACAACATCCCACTAACCTTATTCTCGTTTCAAGGTCCATCTGGCTATTTCCTCACAATGGAAGGCCCTCGTCCCAGATCTTATCAGGGAACCTCCTTTCCAGCACTCAGCTTCATCTTCTCAGAGAGACCTTCATGGACCATCTCCACTAGAGTAGCCCAAGCCCCTAGGCATTCTTCATCACTTTTCCCTGTTGAGTTGTTCCAAAACACCATGGTAGATGAAATTCTCCTGTCCAGCTGACAGCTGTTTGACTTGCCCTGCTCCACTGTGGCAGGATGTCAACACCCTGAGAGAAGAACATGCTGCCTTGGGCCCCAGAAGAGATCCTTGCTCCTAACAGCACCTGGTTCCATATGCCATCACATTTAGGATGATCCCAATTGTAAGATGCATCATTACTGTGTACCACTAAGAAAGAAAAAGATACTAATTAAACTCTGACCTGGAAGTGATGGAGAGACATCCCAACCCAGAGATGTTAAACTGTGAGAAAAAAGCATGTCTTAGATGCAATGAAATATGGCAAATGTTTCAATAATAATACCCTCATGCAGGGGTGCCTGCATGGCTCAGGCGGTTAAGCATCTGACTTCAGCTCAGGTCACGATCTCACGGTTCATGGGTTCGAGCCCTGCATCGGGCTCTGTGCTGATAATGCAGAGCCTGGAGCCTGCTTCAGATTCTTTGTCGCCCTCTCTCTCTCTGCCTCTCCCCCGCTCACACTGCTTCTCATTCTTTCTCAAAAAGTAAATAAACATAAAAAAAAAAAAATAAAGCCCTCATGCAGAGTTTGGTTCTTGGAGAAATCTGACTCCTGTGAAAACCAACACAGAAGTTATAGCACTTGCCCTGAGCATGGTTCCACATCTATGAAGGTCCCACAGGTACAGAGTGGAGGCGGAGAACAGGGTAGGTGGCAGGAACTATGGGTAGAAAAGGAAACGTTCTAGCCATTTCTTTTCTTTATTATTATTTTTTTAATGTTTATTTATTTTTGAGAGAGAGAGAGACAGACTGTGAGTGGGGGAGACAGAGAGAAAGGGAGACACAGAATCCAAAGCAGGCTTCAGGCTCTGAGCTGTCAGCACAGAGCCCGATGCAGGGCTTGAACTCACAGACTGTGAGATCATGACCTGAGCCAAAGTTGGACGTACAACCGACTGAGCCACCCAGGCACCCCTAGCCATTTCTGAAGCCCATGATGGTACCACTAAACCTCAGAACCCCTGAATAAGGTTGTGTGGCCTATTACATTTTACAGCGAATGTGTGGATAGCCCTTCCCACCTACAACACAGGGATTATCACATTTCCTTTCACCTCAGCACAATGTTTTAAGCCAGGCAGATGATGGAAGCTAAATGCTTCTAGGTTTGGGTGAGTTACCCAACTTGCCCAAAGTCACATGGATAATTAATTAGTGTCATAGCCAGGACCTGAACAAGTTCTCCTAATGCTGTGTCCAGACCTCTTGCTACCCACCCAACTGACGAGTGCCTAACCCAAGCTAATTACAGACCTTGCTAATTACAGATTCTGTTGTTACATAGGATCGAGTTGAAATGAATTCAGGCTCAACATTCTGGAAGATTCCAGAAAAGTCTGAACAAAACTATGCATGGCCTTGAGAGGATCGTCTACCCTCTTAGTTCCTGACTCACCCATGAGAGGTCCCCAGCCATCTTGTCCCCCATTTTGATTCCAAAACCTTTTCATGTAAATGAGCTGTTGAGCCAGTGGGAGAAGAAGTCTGAGCTCCTTTGGGGGTGCATTTTGGAGCACTTTACTGTTTTCTTAAGGCTCGGGGAAAAGTAGGCGGTAATCAATAGTGAAATCTGCCTGAATCTCGGAGGCTCAATGAAGGTGCTTTTGAAGCACATCACAGAGCTTGATTTTCTGTTATTTAGTGCCAAAAGTTATTACCTCAGCAGCAGTGCAATGTCTAATTTATACCAAATTGTTAGCTGAAATCTATTAAAGTTTATTAGCACCGCCTCAGAATACAGTAACATCTCACTGGTTCTGCTCGTGTTTAAATTGACCAGCTGGTTTAACTCTATTAGCTTTGAGGCTGAGATAAACTCGAGTCTGCAGAAGCCATCCACGGCACTAGGGGAGAATGAATACAGATGAAGCTCGGGATATTTGGGGTGTTAGCCGCTACCAAACTGCTGCAGGCTTCTTCTCTCTTGATGCAATCGTGACCCCGTTAGTCCATTGCCAATGGAATGGGGAGCTGCCCTCAGAATTCAGAAAGCAGTTGTCAATGTGATGGAGTTTCCAGCAGAGAGGGAGGCATTCCTGGAAGTCTGAGGCTGAGAGCCCGCAACAGTGAGCTCGAGGAACCCGGATTGTCTTAAAGGAGAAACTGATTTGTCAAGACATTTCCCTATTGCCTGCCAACTTGTGACTTCCAGAAGAATACTTCCAGTTGTATTGAGGGAAGACAAAAGATCTGACGTTACTCGTAGAGAGAAGTACTGACCTTGGTCCCATCCTACCTATCCTCAGGGTCAGGACCTCAACGAAACCAGACCACAGCCATATGGAAGTGTTTAAGTAGAGAGGCTGAATGACCCTTTACAATGGTGTCCAGTGTTTGGTTGCTTTAGACTGCCTGGAGTGGTAAGAATCCCGGCCTTAATAGTCACCCCGATCTGGTTTGAGAACTGACCTCACTGCTCACTATCTGCACAGTCTTGAAAAAGTGACCTAAATTTTCTTGGTCCTAGTTTCCTCTTCATAAAATGTTTTTCTTTTTTTTTCTTTCTTTCTTTTTTTTTGGGCGGGGGGAAGGTGCCCGATGTTGTACGTAAGTGCCCAGCACAGCCTCACTAACACAACGAATATGTAATCCACATTAGTTTCTTTCTCTTTACTTCTGCTTAGCATTTTATAGCCATTTGGTTGTAAAGTGGATAATTCGGTTAATTATATTTTCCTTTTGTTCTATACTTCATCTAAGCTCCCTTATATTCATTATCTTTTTCAAGACCGGAAGGAACTCAAAATATTAGGTAGAGCCAGAATTTATAACCTGTTTGACACAATAGGAAGTCCTTGACTTAGCAAGGTGAAGAGACCTGCCCAATGTCATACTGTTAGTGTAGAATGATGTAAGAAGGTAGGGTTCCTAAGTCCTGGTCCAGCATCCTTTGCACCTCATCACATGGTCATTACATGACAGAATTCTGCAAGCGAGATATGCTTCAGAAAAGCAACCAGCACACTAAACCCCAAGCTTGGGTTAGGGTCAGAGGCAGCAGAAACAAAATTCTCAATCACTCACGAGCACCAAGAACAGCGCTCGGCACACAGTAGGTGCTCGTTGCATGTTCACCGAAGGAATGAACTGATGAACCAAACTACATTCACTCCATCGAGATCCCCAGAATCAACATGGGGAGAAGATATACAGGAAGCTAGGTCTCATAAGAGGCAAAGTGGGAAGGTAGTAGACACACTTAAGAGTTTCCCAGGTATGTGCCCATGATCATTCAGTAAGCACATTTAAAGTACTCTGTTCTGAATCAAAGGCAGCCCCATCAGCAGTGAGGGAGGTAAGGCACCTGGGGTGCTGGGCTGTTAGTGCCCAAGAGTACTCTCCAGGGAGTACTCAGCCCTGACTCCACACATCCTCTACCCAGCTCTTGACACCAAACCTCCAACACTTGACCTCCTTAAGACCCCTTGAACTTTTTCAAGATACTCCGTGTCCCTGGTACCTAGCACATGGTCTGACTGCAAAACACAGCTTTTCTGTGTTAAGTGAATGATGTCAAATAAAGTAGATATGCTTAGCTCCACTTCACAGCTAAAAAAAAAAATAAAAAGAAAAGAAAAAAAAAAAAGAAGCCCAAAGAAATGATCCCAATGGATGGCTTTCATTCCTTCAGGAACATTAATTAAATAATTTAGTATCTACTCTATGCCAGTGCTGCCCTGGGTGTGGAGAATGCCAGGATAACAGGGCACACAGTTCCTCTTGCCCTCCTAGTGGAGGAAGACAGACCCAAAGATGAAAGTACACACCCATATCACACAACTAAATTGTGGTATGATGAGGTTTAACCCAAGATGGAGACAGAGAATGTGGGATTTTAATCCAGCCAGTCCTATCAGAAAAGATCTACCCAAAAAAGCAGGGATTTAAGATGAGGTCTAAAGGATAATAAGAAGCCAGAGAGAGAGAGAAGGAGACCGGTGGAAGCAACAAGAATGTTCCATGTAGAGAAAAACCCATTTAAAAAAAAAAAAGAAGAGAAAAACCCATTTAAAGGCTTGATGTAGAGAAGAGTTGGGGCAGTTTGAAGAACTACAAGGAAACCCTGGGGCTGGGTCATGATGGGGCACAAGGGAAGTGAGATGTGGATAGAATCTGAGAGGGAGAATGGGATCACATACAGCTTGATAGATTGTGGGTTTTATTTTAAGTAAATCTGGAGCCCCAATGGAAGGGTATTAAACAAGGAAGTGAGATGATTAATATATAATTTAAGGAAATCACCCTCTGCTGCCAGAGAAGGAACAGGCAGGAGAGGGGCCAAGGACGGAAGCAGGGTGACAAGTTGGGAAGCCATTCCAGCTGGGGCAGAACATGGCAGTAGATTCTCTTGGGCTGGTAGAGATGGAGGGACCTGAGAAGAGACATGGCCAGAATCTAAGCTAGTTAGGGCTACAGCTAAAGCCCCAGTGTCCTGATTGTCCAATTGGGGTTTTTAAATTGAACACACTCCAATGGTGCATAGGACAAAGGGAGATGGCTGGCAGGGAGAGGGAATTCTAGATGAATATTCATCTAGAACACTGTGCTCAAACTAGAGCCCACAGCCCCTGAGGGTCCACACACATTATTCTCTCTGAAAGAAATTTTTACTGTCACCTGCAGTTTCAATGACAAGCAAAAAGAAATCAATAGAAGCATATTGTGGGTCCACCCCGCATCATTAGATGACCACCTTCTGATCAGGTTCAGCCACACCATTTCAGAAAAGACTTTTGCACTTTTTATTGACCGCCATGCACGTGCCAAGCACAACTACCTTTATTCTCTGCAGAAAACAACAGAGAAGGATCCAATGCATAAATTCACACGAGATGATAAATTCATGCCAAGTGACGAGAAAGAGAAAGATCGGAGTACTGCAGGTCGTGAGGTCTCCTACCTCGGGAGAACCAGCGCCAAAGCCCAAAGTATGAAAGAACGACAAAGAGAGGATTCATTTCAGACAAAGAACACGATTCATCATATTTAATAGTTGTAATTTGAATTTTATTGGATCTGCAGTGATGTCTGTATTTAATTTCTAATTTGTTTTGGTTTCATAATTGGCTTAAACAATAAGCACAAAATTTTATATCTGATTTTACGTTTATGTATATTAACATTTTAATAAAAATAATTTATATTCTCATTGGGGTCCATTATGATTATTTTCCTCTAAACAGAATCTGTGTCTTACTCAAGTTTGGGAAATCCTGGTCTGAACCAAAGGGAAATCAAGCAATGGGCCATCTTGTCTAAACTACAGGGATTTCCTTTCAAGGTGGGGTGATGGAGAAGGAGCCCCAGGAAGAGGAATCATTTGCCCTTTCTGGTACATCTCCCAAAAGGGGCAACTCCCAAACTGTTGAAAGTTAGGTTTAAAAGAATCAGGTGAAATGATGTTAACTTGTTACTGTTATTTCCCCCATCACCGCGGGGTACAGGTTCAACCTCTTCAGATAAAAAGCAAGTTATTGCCCTCGCAATCCCTTAAGAAGAAGTCAAGGGCCGTGTTCTATAAAAACTGTGTCTCTGTAAAGCTAGACCTTGCATTCAGTAGAGAGAGCTGCGCACGTATTGGAGAGGCCAGCAGGAGCTGAGACCGTCTGGCTCATTCTCCCTCTCATGGGAGGTGGATGTGTGGGCAAGCTCACCAGCCCTCATTACGTTTGTCTTTTTCTCCTTTTTGTTGCCTCCTTTCCAGTTGAATTCTCCTCAGATAAGTGCATCCATCTATAATGTGGATAAGCAGGCACACAGGGTTAGGACTCTAAGGGTATGGTCCAGGGAAATGTTAGGTTTTGATGAAGGAGAGAAGGTCAACAACACTAGGTGCTGCTTTCTATGTGGCACCCAAGGCATTCAAGGTAAGTGCGAGGATCCTGGAGCTCACACTTACCTGGAGCTCACACTTACAAATTATTGCGGATAATTTTTAAAAGAGACATATAATTTTTACCCAAGACTTATGGTAATAGAAAATACCATCCCTCAGCTATCTACTGAGGCATATGGAAACCCAAAAAGTTGGAGGCGGCTCATTGGAGGAACCACACCAGAAAGGTGAAGTTGGGAAAGAGAGCGGAGGACAGGTGATATCTTGACGGTGGCTCTTTTTAACCAGCTCCAGGATGGGCTGGTCCGACCCACGCTGGGCCACGAGTGTTAGCCCAGGGAGGGGCAGGGGATGGCTACTCAAATAGATTTCCTTTGCTCTGCTTCATGCATTACCACTGACCTCTATCATTGCCCATTTGCAAGGCACACAGAGCATCTCCCTGCCCCATTGCTTTTTAGGTAAACATTAAACAGCGCTGCACATGGAGAACAGCCAAAGCGTTTGATAATTCATCAGCAGTGGCAAACCTGAGTGTTTCCATGCGATGCAAATTGCTTTGGCTTCCACGCCGCTCCTGTCGCTTCAAGTGCCGATGGTAAATAGCCTTCCTTGGGATTACTATCAAGTATTCATTTTAACAACATTAATTTACAACGTGTTATCCCACTTTACATTGTGCTACATGACTTATTCACAGAGCCGGCCCTTTGGTGACTGATATTTATTCATTTGATTCACCACACTTGCCTGAGATTTTTAGGTTAATGGGACCTGGACTGGAAAAAGATTGTGTGCTGGGTTGTTTGGGCAGGACTCATTCATGGCGAGGGCAGCAATGTTTCCTGAAAAGTCTGTGTCTTTCTGGCTGGATGGTGGAGAAGGAGAAGACTGCTAGAAGGAGCTAAGTCAAATCAATTTCCTCACCTAAGGACTTCCTGAGGCCAGAACACTGAGGAAACAGCAGCAACAATGCGAATACTCCTTATGGCCATGTGCATTGTTCAAGTCTTTTCTATGATTCTTCCAATAACCCTGGAGGGTAAATATAATAGAAAGTTTAAGAATATGGGATCTGGGGACTGACAGCTGGGGTTGAAACTTGGCTTTCCCACTTAATAGCCAAGTTTCATTTCTGTGACTCAATTCCCTCATCTTGAAAATGGGCACAGCGGGGCGCCTGGGTGGCGCAGTCAGTTAAGCGTCCGCCTTCAGCCAGGTCACGATCTCGCGGTCCGGGAGTTCGAGCCCCGCATCAGGCTCTGGGCTGATGGCTCAGAGCCTGGAGCCTGTTTCCGATTCTGTGTCTCCCTCTCTCTCTGCCCCTCCCCCGTTCATGCTCTGTCTCTCTCTGTCCCAAAAATAAATAAACGTTGAAAAAAAAAATAAAAAAAAAAATGGGCACAGCAATCAGTTACTATACCAGGTTATTAGCAAGTAGGTTGTTACAGTAAAACACTTAAACAGAGTTGGCACATGGATTATGGTAGTCGATCCATGGTCCGTCCCATTCTTCTCTCTGTGCACCTGGCCAGACTGCCTTTGCTGGAGCTCGGGTGTGACCACGTGACTGGCTTTGGCCAATGAAGCCGAAGAGGAAGAAAATGCACCAGTGCTGAATGGAAGCCTGTGGCTACTAGCAGAAGACACGTAGTGCCCTTTCCCCCAGCTGCAGGGACCGTGGACACCCACGCCATGATGGAGCCCCCACAGCCAAAGTCCTAGAGAAAGGAGTGCGGAGTGGAGCTCCCAGCCAATTTATGATGTAGCATGAGCAAGAAATAACGCTTTGTGATTATAAGCCTTTTTTAAAACTGAAATATTAGCCAACTTATCTAATGACACAGAAAGTGGGCTATCAACGTTCAGTGTCATTATTGTCACTATTTTTATTTTACAGAAGAAGAATCTAAAGCTCAAAGTTTTGGTCCCAGCATCACACAGCAACTATGGGACAGAAGCCCAATGAAGCCCCAGGTCTTAAAGTGGATACTAAGGGGAAGACAACAAAAATAGAGATTTCCTAACTCAAGGGGTACCTACTATACAAGTGCAAAGAACAGACCTTACAACTTCTGGCTGTGCCTCAGTTTCTTCATCAGTAAAATGAGAATAATGAAAGAGTACCTAGTAGAGGGGCTTAAGGGAGGATTAAATGAGATAATACATGTGAAGTGCTCATGGGAGTATCTGGAACATTACTAGATGACAGGAATGTTTGTTGTTACTATTACTATTATTACTATTATTGAGGACTAACTTCTGTAATTTTAATATCACTTGGTCTCATCAGTCTGAGTACGAGAACTTATATTTATATAGATATGTAAGTAAACAATAAAGCAAAACCTGAGTCTCCTCATGGCTATCAGGCTAGCTGCATCCTTATCCTGAAATTTAAGTCTGTTCCTTGCTTTCGTTTGGCCAAATCTACTATTAAATATCTTCTCTACCTAGAAGCCCTCCCTGTTGACGCCCACCCAAGGCTGTTATGTGCCCCCACTGACCTAGCACTTTCATGCATACATCTGCTTCTTCTTACCATTGTCCAAGGTCTGGATTCCCTGCTGGACTGGAGACTCCATGAAGGAATCTATCTGTTGTGTTCACAACACCAGGGGTTCAACATTACATCATGAGAAGAAATAAACAAGCAATAGACATGAGCAGCCATTCACAAAGGGAAGCGTTCAGCCAGCCAACATGTGCAAGGGTGCTCAGCCTTGCCACATATTAAAGAATAAAAGCAACAGTGAGATATTATTTTTTCCTTAAAGGTGGGGAAAGAAAACCCAACACTGCTAACATTAAGTGCAGGACAGGATAGGGAGAATAGAGCAGATTCAAACTCTATTCAAACATTGGTACAATATTTTGGATGGCAAATTAGCAGTATCTGTTTAATGCTGAAAGTGAGCTACTAATTCTATTTAGGGGCAGGCTTCTACTCCACAGAAATATTAGCATGAGTATGTAAAGATAGATATTCAAGAATGCTCATTACACTATTTTTTTTTTGTAAAAGCAAATACAATTGAAACAATCTAGAATGCCTGTCTATGGGTCATTGGTTAAGTGAAATGTGGTACTTCCAAGCAATGGAATATTACATCATACGGTCAATTTTTATTGCATGACTCATTAGAGCAGGAACTTGGTCATGTTTACCACTATGTCCCCAAGCCTAAGACAGCACCTAGAACGCAGCAGGTGATCAGTAAATATTTGATGAATAAATGATGCTGAATATTTGTTGAATACGTGCTCAGTGAAAATTTTCATAATATGGAATTAAGAGAAAAAGATTTCAGCCGTATGGAATGGCACCCATTTTTTGTTTCCAACTGTGTATTCACACAAAACGATCAAAACCATGTATGTGAATAGATAGATAGATAGATGATAGATAGAGATACAAAGACAGAGGGATCTGTACAGGAAGAAACTCTTAATGCTCTTCTTGGGGAGGTGAGTCTGGCAATGATTGAGTCTGGGGACTTGTGGAGGGTGGGAGTTCTTTCCCTCTTGCTTCGAAGAATTCATTTCATTCCTAATATTATAGGTGATTTTACTTTCTTTTTGCTTTTTTTCTAAATGTTTCACATAAATACTTTTTTTCATATAATAAATGAGGATTGCTTGATTGAACAATCCTAAGAGAGAAAATTAGGAACTGAGACCTCTCCAATGCCTCACCCACCCATTTCCATAGTCCTCAGAGAAAGTTTCCCCCTCAATCCCTACCTAATAAAATAAATAAAGAAGCAGGCAGACACATCAATGGAGGCTAACTGGTGGAAAGGGGAAGTTTGTGTATACTAGTACTTTTTGGGCTGAGGTTCGCCAGGCAACTACGTCCGCCGATACTGACATAGCCCATGAGACTGGATGAGATGGAGGAAACTATGAAGATGTTCCTCTAAAAGATCACCACTTTGTGGACACTCTGTCATTGTCTCGTGTAAATTATGATGGCCTAGGACTCAATGCAAATTGAGTCCTTGATTTGAACCTCAGTTCTAACACAAATCGTGTAACTAAGGAAAGTTATTTCATTTTTCTGAACTCGGTTCCCTTATCGGGAAAAGGGGAATAATATATTAGGGTAATTAGCCTTTGCTGCTGTCATAAACAAACCCATTCTCAATAGCTTCAGACAATCACAATTTATTTCTCGCTCACGCAAAATTCAACATTGATGTTCCCGGTTAGGTGGCTCTCCAGGAAAGCTCTTGGTCCGGTGGAGTAACTTAAACAGGGTCTCACAGAAAGCAGAGCCTGAGCAAAAGGCTGATGTGCAAGCGCTTTATTGGGTACCATGATAGCGGGCAGCAGGAGCGAGAACAAGCAGAATGAAGCGGGTTAGAAGGAAAAGTCAGTACAAGAAAATCTTACTAAGCCAACAGCTCAGGAAGGCCACTGAGGTCAACAGGCTGTGTGACCCCACACTCCGGGAAAGGACATAAAATGCACCTCATTAGTATGTATCTGACAGAAAAATAATGAAGCATTTATCCATTGGCTCCCATCCCCATGGATCAAAAGTTAGCCCCAAGGACCTGAACAGACATTTTTCCAAAGAAGATACACGAAAGGCCAACAGGTACATGAAAAGATGCTCAACATTACCAGTCCTTTCGGAAATGCAAATTAAAACCACAGTGAGATATCACCTCACACTGGTCAGAATGGCCATCATTGAAAGTACAAGAAAGCTAATAAATGCTGGTGTGGATGTGGAGAAAAGGGAACCCTGGTACACTGTTGGTGGGCGTGTAAATTGGTGCAGTCATTATGCGAAACAGTATGGAGGCTCCTCAAAAAATGCAAAATAGAACCACCATATGATCCAGCAATTCCATTTCTGGGAACACATCCAAAGGAAACAAAAACACTAACCCAAAAAGATATTCTTACCCCTATGTTCAGAGTAGCATTATTTACACCAGCCAGGACATAGAAACAGCCTAAGTACAACCTAAGTGTCCACTGATGGATGACAGATAAAGAAGTTGTGAGACACACACACACACACACACACACACACACACACACTGTATGTGGAAAATCCTACCATTTGTGACAACATGGATGGACCTCGAAGATGTTATGCTAAGTGAAATTAAGTCAAATAGAGAAAGACAAATACTGTGTGGTCTCATTTATATGTGGAATTTTTTAAAAAGCTCATAGAAAAAGAGATCAGACATGTGGTTATCAGAGGCAGTGGGCCGGGGAGGGGGAATTGCAGGAAGGAGGTCAAAAGGCACATATTTCCAATTATAAGATAGATCAGTACTGGGGATGTAATGTACAACATGATGACTCTAGCTAACACTGCTGTATGATATGTGGGAAAGTTGTTAAGGGAGTAGATCCTAAGTGTTCTTATCACAAGGAGATTTTTTTCTCATCTTTCTTTTCCTTATATTGTATCTATATGAGATGATGGGTGTGGGTTGAACCTATTGTGATAATCATTTCACAATATAGGTAAATCAAATTATCATGCTGTCCACCTTAAACTTGCACGGTGATGTATGACAATTATTTCTCAATAAGACTGGGAAAAAAACAAAGAAACAAACAAAATTTGCCCCAATGAGGCTTTCCCACCCCACACCTCTGAGTTGTCTTATGTCAACCATCAACAAAGAGGCAATGGGGTATGCTTCTGGTATAGGATTCTTCCATATTATAGCTTGACCATCTTCACACATGCTAACCACACCATAGAAGGGGAAGATACATAAAAAGAAGGCGCCAAGCCCGGAGGCAGCATAGGTCATTTCTGCCCGTATTTTACCAACTGGATCTGGTTGCATGCCCTGCCCCACCCCCATCAAAGAGAAAATAAAAAGGTAGCCTTTCTGTGAGCTCAAGAGGAAAAAGGAAACAGTTTGGTGAACACGGAACATTGTTGCTTCTCCTGGTCCCATGGGCAACCTCTCATAGTAGTTGAGCTCTTTGGCTGATCACGTCATATTCAAGGGACTCGGTGTTCCCATCACTTGGTAAACAGTTGACAAATGATATCTCTACTTACCATTCTGCAAAATGAAAACTCTAAGTGGCTGCAAAAGATACTCCTTGATGAGAAAGTTCTAACAGTGGCCTTGGCCAGCAGGGATCTCAGTTGGTGCTGTGTTCAAATAATGGACTCATGGTTATATTCCCTCTCGTCTGGGGCTTACAAAATGGAAGTGCCAAGCATGACTTAGAGGGTGGCACAAAAAAGACCAGCCCTCTTGTGACTGAGTCAGGCCATTGCTGTTGACATGTACATGGGTTCATTGTATCCCATGCTCCCTGGGTGTCTCTGTCACCAACTGGGCAGTTAGTTACTGATCGGACAATACAACTTTACCCAGGGGTCAGGAAAAGAGTGCTCACCTTTATACTCATTGCCTGGAATTCCCTTATCTTATAGTTTACACAAGATAAGGTGACCTTTGCTTGCCTTGGCTTAGAGCTGGAGAAACAGGCCAAGAGCTTGGTGTCCTGAGTTCTGTCCCTGACTCTGCTGGGCATCCATTCAAAAAATACTGAGCAGCTACAATGTGCCCGAGTCTCTGCTAAGTGCTGGGGCTGTAGAAGAAACAGGTTAGAAGGTCTCAGTTTTGGCTTTGTTAGACATTAAATGATAATCACACCAATCAAATCATATTATAAATTGGAGAAGTACTCTTAAGGAAAACTGTTCTATAGCGGTTGTCTTTCCATATCTATTCTCTCCTCCTTGCACATCACCGGAATGTTTTACTTTCTAGCTACACATAAAGCCTTCAAGAAAAAAGGTTGGTTTTCCCAAACTTCCTTGCAGCTAGGTGTAGACATCTGACTTAAACCTGGCCTAAGGAATATGAGCAAAAGAGGTGGGTTGCTCCACTCTCTCTGCCTCCTTTTGGCTGACTTCTGGAAGTCTGATGTGATGGCAGGAGCTGAAGCAATATTTTTGGATTCGAAGATGGAGCCATTTTGAAGAAGGAGCTTAGTCCTTCACGATTATGGAGCTGCCTACCAGCCTTTGATGTCTACACACACTTTTGCGTGAGCAGGAAAGAAATACTGTTCTTTGGGTATCTCTTTGTGGGATAAGCAGGACCTATCGCTTGCTAAGGTCATCTGAGAGATGAAAAGGAGCCACGTGCATGAGGAATGCAGGAGAAGAGTGTTGCAGGGAAAGGGAATCTCATAGGCAAGAACCATGAAGTGAACCCACAAGAAAATCAGGGGCTGCTTGAGGGCAAAGATCAAGAAGAGGGTGGTGTGAAGTGAAGTAGGCAGGGGATGGCAGAGCATGAGTGGCTTTGCCATGAAATAGGTAGGTGCTCATCCTTGGCTTGTTTTACCTCTCAGGTCCTCAGTTTGTGTCTCTATTAAATGGGAATAGCAGGTACGCTTCTGTTCTCATGGGATTTCTGTAAGGAGCAAATGCTACGTTGAGAGGGCAGAGCCAGCACGGCACACTGATGCACAGCAAGGGCATTCCGACCAAGGTCAACCAAATTCAAATCCCACCTCTGCCATCGACCGGTTGTATGACTGGGAGTTAGTTCTTAAACTAACGGTATGTGCCTCAGTTTCCCCATCTCTAAACAGAAGCAGCAATCATATTTCGTTCATAAGGTGGCTGCGAGAATTAAATGAGTTACTATTTGTCAAGCACTTGGCCTAGGACCCCTGCCGCATACCGATTGCCGCAGGCATGTTTCGTAAACCAATAAACGTAAGAAAAGTGTTTTATGACTTCAGAGAATCACACTAACTGCACATAGCTGGTTCCCACCTTCAACTGAAACTTTCCAGGGTCAGTAACTTTCCCTGCTGCTCCTCTCTAATTCTCTAGCACCTACAGAAGTGCCTCTTTTTAAAAGAAATCTCATCACAAGTGACTTTTAAAGACAGAAGCCATTCGAAGTGCAGGTACAATGACTTCTCTGCATCTCCATTCCCTCTGCATGTATAGCTTTAAGGGTAACTGTAGGCCCTACTCTGGAAGGCCACGGTAAGCATGAGACTGATGTACAAAAACAGGGGTCCACAAACTTCTTCTGTAAAGGGCCAGAGAGTAAATATTTTAGGTTTGTGGGTCATACAATTTCTTTCTTTTTAATTTTTTAATGTTTATCTTTATTTTTGAGACACAGAGAGTCAGAGCATGATCAGGGGAGGTGCAGAGAGAGGGAGACAAAGAATCAGAAGCAGGCTCCAGGCTCTGAGCTGCCAGCACAGAGCCTGATACGGGGCTCGAACTCGTCAACTGCGAGATCATGCCCTGAGCCGGAGTTGGACACTCAACCAACTGAGCCACCCAGGCGTCCCTTGTGGGTCCTACAATGTCTGCTGCAACTGCTTAAACCAGCCATGGTAGCCCCAAACCAGCCATAGATAACGCATAAAATGAATTGACATGGCCCTGAGCCAATAAAACTTTATTTATAGACACTGTAGTTTGATTTTCATATAATCATCATGAGTCATGAAAGAGCTTTTGATATGTTTAACCATTACAATAATGTCAAGACCATTCTGAGCTCACAGGCTGTACAAAAAAAGAAGTGGATTAGAAATAGCCCATGCACCGTAGTTTGCTGACCCCGGTCCATAAATATCTGGCACAAAGTCTGGCGCAGAGTAAGTGCTCAAGAGCTGTTGTTAAAGTGTTTGTTATTAAGATTAGCAAGAGAGGGGTGCCTGGGTGGCTCATTCAGCTAAGCATTGATTTCTGCTCAGGTCGTGATCTCACAGTTGGTGAGTTTGAGCCCCACGTCGTGCTCTGTGCTGACAGCTCAGAGCCTGGAGCCTGCTTTGGATTCTGTGTCTCCCTCACTCTCTGCCCCTTCCCTGCTCATGCTCTGTCTCTCTCTCTCAAAAATAAATACTAAAAAAAAAAAAAAAAGATTAGCAAGAGAGCATCAGGCAGTGGCTTCCTAGTCCACAAACACCTGAAAACTAGGCCTCCTCTGGGACTTTACTTTTCCTTCTTGTCCCTCAAGCAGCTGGGCTTGACCTAGGTGGGGGCTGGAATTTGGGGTGGGGGTGGGGCAGGAGGGTTGCATGAAGTCAATGCCTTGGTTCAACAGCTTCCTAAGCATCGTGACTGCTTGGACCAAAACCTGACAGCTTGAAAGGAGCTTTATAAATGAAGAGCCTGTAAAGCAATTCAGAATCTGATTTTGCTGCAAAAGCATGATTTTAACAGATCTGTAGCTGTTCCCAACCTTTTAACACTGTCTCCTGTGAGTCAAGAGATTTTGATCTTGTAACTAAATTGACTCTGCTGAAGGTTGGCCATCCTCCTGGGTAAATTCTCTGACATGCACGGCTTCAGCCCCAACCCCCTCTCAAAAGAAGACAAAAAAAAAGGAAAGAAAAAAAACACCCAACTCTCTTCTGTACCCAGTTATCCCCTAACTCATTTTCTCCAAATTGAAATATTAAAAAAAAAAAATGATAATGAGTGTCAGAATTGACTCCCTTTGGCCCTAAATCTAGTGTTCTTTTTCTTTTTTCTTTCTTTTTTTTTTTTTTTTTTTGGCAGGAGACATTTCTGTTTAATACCAGTGCTAATATTTAGAAAAGTGGCAGCAGATTTAAAACAGTTACTCGAGTCATTCCAGAGATCTATCATGTTCCAGGGCCAGGCAATCAGTGCATGGCAATCAGGCCATTTCTTTTTGTGGCTTTTTATTTTCTTTTATTTGAGACAGATTGTCGCAGAATCCAACAAGAAATGGTTTCAAAATAAAGAGCTCAAAGAGTAGCTTGGCCGCGGCAGGGAAGCACAGGCTTTTCTGGACGGAGCAACATTGTCTGCATTCTACAGCGCGATGCAAGAGGCCGCCGGGCTGTGTGCAGGTGCCAGAATCCCTCCGGGCATGTGCCTGCCCACAAAAGCAGCACTCACGCGTGAGGAGCACAGTCCTGGGGCTGGTTTTGTGGAGCTGGAAATGTGTCTCATCTCCTAAAGTCAAGGACAGAATGTGACCAGGAACGAACCTGCTCCTCCGGTAACGGGGGAGAGAGAGGTGGGAGGAGGGAAAGAGGGGAGAAAGGAGAGGAGAAAAGAGAGAAGAGAGACCGAAGAAGAAAAGGGACGGGCGAGCAAGTGCATGGGAGGCTGGGAGAAAGCATTGGAAGGTGGGGACCAATATATATGCAGAGGCGCCGAGTCGAGTCGTGTGCCTTTGCGACTTTCCCCAAGGGGCACAAGAGAGCAGCCTCCAATAAGATTTGGGAAGAAGGGCTGTCACCAGCAGACTTAGAAAAATATGCATATTTTCTTCCAAATCCAAAAATCCAAGAGCTCACAAACAGAGAGGGTGTATATGCGCATGCGTGCCCACATGAGAAAGCAGGAGAGAGAATTTTCCTTTGCTTTCTTCCCCTCTAATCTCTGTTTTCTCTTGCACAATAAAAGGTTATTCCCCCTGGAGTTCTGGCTGAGAAACTCAGAGTTCTAGAACTTTACAGAAGCTCCTCTATTGTCCTGAGAGGAACACACTTCTGGGATGAATCGGCCAGAGGTTTTTGGCTGGCAAGCAGGGAGAAGGATGGATGGCAGAGCTCTGGAAGGACATTTTCTCCCAATAACCTGGTGGTCATTGAAGAGAATCCCTAAGTGTGAAATCAAAGCTCAGCCTGTCCTTCCAATTCTTTGCCATCTAGGAAAAGGGAAATGGAATCAAAGTCAAAAAGCGTGCATCAGGGGCACCTGGGTGGCTCAGTGGGTTGGGCATCTGACTTCTGCTGAGGTCATGAACTCCCAGTTGGTGAGTTCGAGCCTGGCATCTGGCTCACTGGTCAGTGGGGAGCTCACTTAGGATCTTCTGACCCTCTCTCCCTCTGCCCCTCCCTGTGCGGTCTCTCTCTCTCTCAAAAATAAAAGGTTTTTTTTTTTTTTTTAAGGATGCAGGAGATGAAACTGAATTAATTAATCAGAACTTCTTGGTAACCAGTACTTTGGCCCATCGAAAAACTAATGGTTTATCATTTGGGCACCTGGGTGGCTCAGTGGGTTAAGTTTCTGACTCTTAAACCTCAGGTTCATCTTGGGTCATGATCTCAGGTGACATGAACTTGAGCATCTGGCTCTGTGCTGACGGCATGAAGCCTGCTTGGGATTCTCTCCCTCTCTCTTCACCCCTCCACAGCTCATGCTCTCTCTCTCTCAAAATAAATAAACATTTAAAAAAATGGTTTACCATTGTTGTTAGTGAAGATCCCCAATGTACATAAGATGTTTTATCACTGTTGAAATAGAGTGGCTTAAGTCACAAAACAAAACAGTAATTCTGTTGAGAAGATTTTTATATGATAATATCCAACATTTGTTGAAGGCTTATGATGTCACACATATTATCTCTTTAAAATCACCACATTATAACCCTTACTGTTAAGTCTTATGATTATTCCTCATTTTATAGGTGTGGAAACTGAGACAGAGAGCAGAAGAACTTGCCTAGGGTTACAGCTAAGAATTGGAAGAAGCTAAGAGTTGAACTGGGGCAGGTCTATCTGACAGCAGATTTCTTGTGAATAATCTGTTAGAGACCATTACTACACTATATTTTCTTAATCTCCAAACTGTACTTGGAGATTAAATTATACCATACTTTCCTGTGCAAGAATATATGTTTTCAGGAGAATGAATATGAGGATAAATAAAATGGAACCATTTTATGGGAGCTTAGTCATGTCTAGCATATGTGAATAGTTCATAGATGAAAACAGAAGGATTGGAGGTGAGGCCACACATCCAGTCTTGGAGGGACATTTTGTGTTGAGTTAGGCCAATTCATCACCCCATTCTAGTGGTGTGAGTGAGTGTGTGTGTGTGTGTGTGTGTGTGTGTGTGTAAGTTTCAAGCAGAGCTTCTGGAGAGGGTATCTGTGAGCCAGTTTAAACAGCTGAATAGGAGTTTGTGAAATGGACAGGTTAAGGGGAAAGAGTCTCCAGAAAGAAGGAACAGGATGTTCAGAAACACAGTCCCAAACACCATGCATTGTTTCAGGAATCATAAGGAGTTTTAAATGTCCAAAACCTACACTTCAAGATCAGGAGTGCTGACAGTTGAGACAGGCCAAACAACAGGAGACAGAGTTTACGGGGTTGTGTTTAATACCAAAGAGTTTGGATTTCCCAGGGCCTTCATGAACCTGCCTTGTTTGGAAGCTTCATATACACATCTGGAGTGCAGAATAATATGCCTGGTAAAGAACAAAGTTATTGAGACCAAGCAAAATAGACTTGGAATCACTGTAGGAACATTCAGAAACACAACCTTCACATGGTCAAAGCTTGAGGTCATGAAGAAGTTTGGGTTCGTGTCACTGTTTTCTGAAGGGTGGCATCTAAAATCAGCAATGCTCTTTTTTCTTCTTACTTTTTTCTGTACATGAGCTTTCCCTAAACTGCCTATTTGTGATTCTCCTGCAGCACAGGCACTTAGGAAGGCATAGATAGTATATTTTTTTTTCCAAAGGTGGGGGATGGGGAAGCGATCTGTCCAGTCCTCAAGGAATCCTCCATTTTTAAAAAAAAAATTTTTTTAATGTGTATTTATTTATTTTTGAGATAGAGAGAGTGGGGAAGGGGAAGAGAGAGAGAGAGGAAGAGAGAGAATCTCAAGCACTGTCAGCACAGAGCCCAGTGGGGGGCTTGAACTCACAAACCGTGAGACCATAACTGAGATGAAATCAAGAATCCAATGCTCAACTGAGCCACCCAGGTGCCCCTCCTCCTTTATTATTATTATTATTATTATTATTATTACTATTATTATTATTTTAATTTTAAAGATAGAGAGAGTGCCAGCCAGGGAGAGAGGTAGAGGGAGAAGATAGACTCTTAAGCAAGCTCCATGTGGAGCCTGGCATGGGGCTTGATCCCACAACCCTGGGATCATGACCTGAACTGAAATCAAGACTCAGACACTCAACTGACTGAGTCACCCAGGAACCCCAAGAATACTCCTCTATAAGTGTCTTCTTTCTACCACAGGGATGTGACTTTCACAGCTGTGTTTCTACTCTTTGACCAATCCTATAGACAAAGTTGATTGGTACAATGTTGAGATTTATAAAAAGAAATATATAGTAGGTCTTCGTCTTGTTTCTGGCACAGAGCTCTTAAGACTCTTGGAATTTCCTGTGATAAGAGCAATAAAGGTGCCTCTTGTTATGTTAATGGAGTTACATTTGGAAAGCACCAAAGGTTGAGGGCTAGTCAATTGCCCAGAGAAGCAACCCACCTGTCAGAGGGTTGGAATCAGTCCCATCCTCAACCTCAGAGAAGGGAGAGGGGCTGGAGATTGAATTCAATTACCAATGGCCAATGATGTAATCAATCACACCAATGTAATGAAACCCACATAAAAACCCAAAATAATGGGGTTTGGAGAGCTTCTGGGTTACTGAACACATGGAGATTCTGGGAGATTTGTGTGCTTGCAGAGGGCATAGAGGATCCAGGTCCCTTCCCCATGCCTGGCCTTATGTGTCTCTTCCACCTGGCTGTTCTTGAGTTATATCCTTCTTTATTAAACTGGTAACCGAGTAAGTAAAATGTTTCTCTGAATTCTGTGAAGTACTCTGGCCAATTAATTAAACCTAATGAGGGGATCGTGGGAACCTTTAATTTATAGCCAGTCTGTCAGAAGTACAGGTAACAACCTGGCCTTGCAGCTGGTGTCTGAGATGGTGTGTGGTCTTGTAGGACTGAGCCTTTAACCTGCGAATCAGATGCTCCACTTCCAGGTATATAGTGTCAGGATTGAGTTGAACCATAGGATACTCAGCTGGTGTTAGAGAATTCCATGGATGTGTGGGGAACACCCGCCCCCCTTTGGAATTGGGTGTTAGAAGCTTAACTGGACCAAAGAAAGACACATGGCTTAAGTTACTTTAGACAGATTCTCACCAGGAATGTGAAATAGGAATTCAGACCACCAGTATGTGTGAATGATGGAATAAGAACACATTAAAAACTCGGACATCTGGGACAGCCATTTTTTCTATGGACGAAGAAGCACAGGAACAGGTATATAAAGAGAATGGAAAAGATGCTCAGAGAGACGCAGAAATGAAAGAGAGGGAGTACTGCCTGGATCCCTAGCTACTGTTCATGGTTCTGACAGCAATTCTGTTCTGTGGCCCAACTATATTCCTCCCCTCGATTCCATGGGACGTAGTTTTTTAGTAAATCCTTTTGGGTTTTGTTTTTGTTTTTGTTTTGCTTGAACTCTTTTGAATTGGCTTATGTTACTCGAAACTCAAATGCTTTCGACAGTACCTAAATCCCCACCTGCTAGTGGCCACCAAGAATCATAAAGACCAAGTGGATATACAGGAGGATATGAGAAAAATCTCAAGTGCAAATATTGCCCAATCAATATCTAAAAGGTTGAAACACATTCAATTTCCAGGACCTTTTCTACAACATGGCGTGTCCACTCCACAAATGCCTCTTTGATCAATCTGGTGCCGAAGCCATGGCTAATGTGTACTTGGTTCAGCCGTGGCTGAAGATACTGGTTTGATCCCCATGGATAGCCCTTGTTAGATATTCCTTTCTTTACTTCCTCAGCCTACATAAATTTCTTCTGCCTCTTTCAGGGAACGTAAGTATTACAGTACTTACCACAGTCAGTATGGTGCCATCATTGCTTCTGTACAGCTCAGCTTCACCCAGCAAATCATGTGTCATTGAGAAGACCGTGTCTTCTCTCCATTTTGCCCACAGTTATCTTCACAAAATCTTGAACCTACAAGCCCTTCAGTTACTGCCTTTAGAATATTTTTAAAGGGAAAATTTCACCAATGAACGAGGTCCATGTTGGTATATGATTTTCTCATTCCTTCCTAGAAACCATTTGAAGGGGAATGGAGTGATATCTGTGGGGGCACCACAGTTTGGAGCCTGCAGCTTCCCCCACATCAAGTTGAGGTTTAGAGATGTGTCCATGCTTTAGAATAAGGGAAGAGAAAAGGGGTTGTTTCCATCCAGGGTGCAGAGCCCAGGATCTCTCATGGGAGCTTTCAAACTTGCTGCTATCTCCCCTATTTGGAGCAGACCACACTTTGTCTCTTTTCCATCACAGTGAGATAAGAGGTTCTAGAACTCTGAGAAAAAGAGATTGACTCAAAGGATTGACCTTTTCTTGCTATCTTAATAGCCAAACTATATCCACAAACAACACACATTTCTTCAAGTATCTGAGTGGCTCTGACCCTTAGGGTCAGAAATAACACCCTACTGCCCTCACCAGGCCACTAATGCAGCAAAGGAAATCCATTGCCTATCTTCAGAATTCAAGGAAAAGTTTATTTGTGGAGAAATACTGAGAAACAAGCCAACCAAATTCTTAATCAAAGGGGCTCTCACCAAGACTTTATATTTTTCTCATTTTTTCTTAGTGTAGACATAAAACTACCTTATAAGAACTCATTGTGACCTCTGACCTATCAAATGGTCCTAACTTTAGTATTTTTTGTTCTTGAAAGAGGGAAGAAAATCCCTCATCTCATGGTTCGTGCTAAATTTTCAGATTTCTACTTTCCAGCAACTTTCCAAAGAGTCGTCTACAACAAGACTCTCAACCCAGCTTCTAGAAAATTGTAGAGGAAAATCTAAACTCAGCTTTGTAAATCCTTGTGAAAAGAACAGACAGGGTCCTCAACTCTTTTTCATCCTGATTAGAATTTGCTCTGCGCTTTGTTGTAGACCTTCCAGAAGCTAGGACTTGTAAGGACACCTTTAAGGCAAGAAGAACAGATAAACATTTTATTTAATAAAGGTTTGTTGGTTTCCTACTGTGTGTTCAACACTTTTCTGACCACTGTGGAAAAATGGAAGCAAATATAAGACCAGAAGCTCAATACTTTTGATATGTTATAAATGTTCCAGGATTTTCCATGTAAGAAGTGTTTTCACTTACGTCACTTAATATTAGCGACATTTTTCTTGAGACAGCAATGTGATAGATGAGGAAATCGAGGCTCAAAATGGTTAAGGCACTTGCCCAAAGGTTACACGATGATGTAAGTTTTCATATATGATTGTATAATGAAACTAGAATGCCTAGTTTTCTTACCCTTGGTGCACTAGGCTTTCCATTCTCCCATGTCTCTGCTTAACATACATGGGGAAATAAGATAGATGAAGCAAGGCAGGCCATGTGTGATTGAGTGTTAAACTACATGGTTCAATAAATTGCCTGAAAAGATACAGAGGAGAAATTGGTATGAGCCAAAGCGTCATGGAAAGTCTCATGAAGGACAAGTGTCTTAGGTTGGACCATGAAGAATAAAGACAACCATGAAAGGGATGGAAACAGTAAGCAGAGGAAAGTGCCTCAAAGAGGCTGGTAGTTTTCCAGAGTGTGGGACTTAAGAAAAAAATAAAATGGAAAATGCTAAAACCCATTTTGAAGAAGTCTGAGGAAGCCGAGCAGAGGCAGTAAAAAATGTCATTCTTCAGTCTCGGCCAGACCAGGGGGCAGATAAGAGGCAGAAGAGAAGCTTGAAATTCAGCAAAGTAAATGAGGAGCAGTGGAAAGAAAGGGTCTGCTCTGCACTGAGAACAGCAAGGCCCTCCTGCAAGCATTCTCCAGAGCTTCAGTCTCTAAGAAGAGAAACCATCAGAATGGAGAGCTTGACAACTGTTCCAGAACTCCATTCTCCAAGACACAGGTGATATGCAACTGCTCCCAGCTCTACCTTGAGTTCCATGCAACCTTTACTGCATGGTGATATCAAAAGGATGGGAGGTGATGGCAGAGAAATTAGGTGATCTTTGGCACCACAGAGAGAATTCTGGTGTGGTTCTTGTCCTCCTCCCCGGAATTTCCATACTGGCCTCTTTCCTTTGTTTAACTCTGTCAGCAACAACACTAACATCTCGGGGCCAAGGTAAACTTGGAGAGCCCAGGGCCTCTCATTTGGTTGATGGCAGAATCATTCTGCAGGTCTTTTCTCTGCTCTGTATCTTCTAGAGCTGATGACCATGGAACCAAGGGAGAAGTTGAGTTGACCCTGAAGCAGAAGGATCTGGACCACCTAAGCCTGAGGTGTGTGGCTGGAGGAACCCATTTGTGCATTCCACGTGGCAAAGAAAAGTCAAGGTCAGTGAGGCAGGCAATCATGGGACATGCTTTTCCCTGCCTCCCCCACCTGACCCACTTCTCATGATCCACCTGCTTCAGCCACCTCAGGCCCCGTCCTAGCTGCCAGATGCTAACTGAGGCTGTTCCTCAAATTGCCAGGAGATTGCTATCCAAACTGTCACCCCCTGATCAGAAAAGAAGGAGTTATGGAAAGTAACTGACAGCACCTGAGCGATCTCTCATTTGGATTAAATCAAGATCTTTAAATATTTATAAAGTTCTGGTATCTAAAATAGCCAGCCTTTGCCTTGCACACAGGCGGTTGAAATATGGGCCTAGTGCATTCTAAACTGAATACTTGTCTGAGCAGTCATATATTTTATTTGTGTGTGAGAGTATAACAGTGTGTGTGATTGTGTGTGTGTGTGTGTGTGTGTATGTTGAAAAACCTATTGCATTATGTTAAATATCCCAAGGGCTCCGTATAGAACATGACTGGAATGAATATAGGACAAGAATAACTTTTTTCTATCTCATTAGATGGTCTGAGTTTTGAAATCTGCTCTAAAAGTGTGGTAAAGTGTTCAGTGTTGTAGATTAATGCACTGAATACATTTCTACAGTTCTTGATGTGTTTCATAAAAGGTCCATTTCAAAAGTGTGCTGTATTATAGGTGAACACTCGCAGTAAATAATCTTGTTACAGAAACCTAAGCAATTTTTACGAGGCGTATTTCTGGCTGACTGAACAATTTATTCTCCAGATGTCACATTGTATTTTTCCAATATAAAATGAAACAGCTTTTTTTTTTCTTTTAAGGCTGACTGTGCTGCTTTGTCTGAGTCTAGAACAAAGGATCTCTCCTTAAGGAGGCTGATGTGGTGTTAAAGCCCATCACTTTAAAATTAACACTACACCTGGGAAGGGCAGGCAGTACCATCGTTGGCTTGCTTTTTCAGGAATGATACTTGACAATCAGGCAGGACACTCCCCTGAGTCATCCAGCTGGAGAAAACTCTCTGGCTTCTTGAAAAGTCAAGGAGAGTGAGAGAAAAAGGGTGAGGAGAGTGAATAGGAAG
The DNA here is from genome assembly GCF_016509475.1 of Prionailurus bengalensis. Lineage (NCBI taxonomy): Eukaryota > Metazoa > Chordata > Mammalia > Carnivora > Felidae > Prionailurus > Prionailurus bengalensis. The sequence continues at coordinate 30,875,437 of NC_057352.1, forward strand.
GGCAGGATAGGAGGGGACAATAGGGTATAGAAGGGAATAGGAGAGGAGAGAAGAAAGAAGGGAAGGAGGGGAGGAGAGCAGAGAAATAGGGGAGGTAGAATGATAGGAAATGGAAAAGCAGGTGGCAAAGGAGGAGAGAAGTCATATAATGGCAAAGAAAAAGCAAGAAGGATGCATGGCTGGACGAGATGGGAAATACAAGAGAAATACACAAAGTCTGCAGCCACCAGAGGCAGCGTTTGCCGAGATTTTTTGCAGAACACTAAGACCATGAAATACTCTATGAAAAAAAAAAAAGAATTCCATGATCAAACAGTTTGGGAAAACAATGAATTCTATATATATACTCTCTTCCCTTAGAGACTCACAATGCACCTTAGCATATTAAAAGGTTTGAGAAGTCTTGTCAGAATGAAACCTGTTTAACTTCATTTAACACATTGTTTGCAAACTTATCTGAAGTCAAAATTTCTCTCTCCCTCTCTTCTTTTGATCCCCATAGCATCTGTGATCATGTGGTTTAGATACATTGTACTGAAGGTACCTGGCACATCGATCATATGTTGCGTCTAGAAGGTTGGATGGTCTCACACCCTCCATTCCCTTAATATCAACAGGGTATGTAGACTGAAACACTCCTTAGGGAGCTCTATAGCTACATAATACTCACCCAGAATGGGTCTCTGGGAAAGTTATTTCTTAACATGGTATCTAATGCTGGCCAAGTGTATTAGTCAGTTTTGGCTAGGTATGGTCACAGTAACAAACAATCCCCAATATTTTGGTGGCTTACAAAGGTTTCTTTTTCACTGGCCCCATATGTCCCTGAAGCAAAGCTGAGGCTCTACACTTCTGTTCCCCATATATTCCACAGCCCAAGATCCAGGTCTCATGACAGAAGGAAAAGAGCACTGTGAATGCAATGTCTTTTAAAGCTTCTTCCCAGAGTTATCACACATCCCATTCCATTGGTCAAGGCAAGTCATATGACTAAGCCTAATGTCAAGAAGACAGGTAGTACACTTCTCCCACAGGGAAGAACCACAAGTCACATGGCGATGTGTGAGGAAAGTAAAAACTTCCAGGGAGGAGAGTGAATGAAAGAGAACACTAACACAAGTTACTGCATAGAAGTTAGAGGAAAAAGCTATGACCTATTGGCATGTCTTTTGGGGACTCCTTATTTTAGGTTCGACCACCTCATAGTTTCAGAAAATGAAAGAAAAATTAGACAAAGGCTAGAAATGGAGTTGGTGCCAAGAGAGATATGTTAGGATATTAATGAATACGGGTGGGTCTTCCTTTAAGAAAATTCAGTATATGAAAAGTAGGGTGTATTTTAGGGTGTAAGTGTTCACAGAGGACAAGAAATCTTGGCTTCACCAAAGAATTCCCAGCAAAAGTTCACTGAACAGAATTGCATTTAATTTAATGTGTTAGATGAAATCACATGAAATTGCCATTTTTGAGGATATTTTTAAAGTTACCTATTCGTGAAGCACCGACGTGGCTCATTTGGTTAAGTGTCAGACTCTTGATTTCGGCTCAGGTCATGATCTCACAGTTCGTGAGTTTGAGCCCGTGTCGGGCTCTGCGCTGACAGCACAGAACATGCTTAGAGTTCTCTCTCTCTCTCTCTCTCTCTCTCTCTCTCTGGCTCTGGCTCTGTTTCTGTCTCTGTCTCTCTTTCAAAACACGTAAATAAACATTTTAAAAAGTTACCTTTTAGCAATTTCACTGACATAATCAAAAATTCAATTGGCGTGCATACTGTCAGAAACCATCATCAAGGATGACTGAAAGGTTTCACCGTGGGTGCCGATCATGACCAACTGGGAGTGTTGAGAAGGATTCCCAAGTGGCATGTAGTCTCAGTAAAAAAAAGCACCGTGGTCCACAAGTGCTTTCTGCCATGGGAGCAGGGCACTTGGGCTGTGTGTTTGCCATCCCTGGTCTGCAGTGGAGAGGGGTACACCCCTCTTTCCATGCCATCAACATACCAGTACCAGACCCTAAAACTAGGGTACCTGCCATCTGCCTCCCAAAATTCAAAGGATTTCTGCTTCAGTGCAAACTGTATCTGATTCAAGGGGGCATTGTGGACCAACTCAAAATTCCCTCTCCTGGGGGGAAAAGAAAAATCCCTTTATTTCTGGGGATTTGAGAAAACCCTAAAAAAATCTTTTACTGTGCAGTAAGCAAGCCCTGAGGCAGAAAGAAGTACTCAGGTGACAGCCATCTCCCTGGAGTCTCCCACTTTCAGAACAAACAGGTATCTTCCAGAACAAACAGGTTTGATCTTGCAAATAGAGCAGGACCTTTGCACTGACTCCTCCCTCTTTCTAGAATATCCTCCCCCACCCCAGAAATCCACATCTCTTGCCCCCTTTCGTTCTTCAGGATTCTGTTTAAATGTTGACTCCACAGAGAGGCTTTCACCAGCCATGCCATAGCAATAGCTACCCCTGCGACCCTCAGTTCCCCTTATCCTGTTTTTTCTTCAGAGAACTTGTGACCATCTGACATGACAGATGGTATGTGTGTATAACAGACACTCAATAAATGACTCTTGAGTGAGTCAATGAATGAATGAATGAATGAATGAATGAAATCAAAAGAGTAACACTGTAGCCCAGCACAACAGGGACACCTTAGAGAAACAGCCTTTCTCATGTAGATTTATTGCTGAAATTTGAAAAACAAAATGTTAAAAGAATTCCAAGTAGTGATTTCAAAAATATTTAATACAACATTGCATCTGTGAAGGTAGACTAAACAGTCACGAAGGAATAACCTAAAAGCAGGAACCAGGGAGCCTGGCTGTCTGGGGAATCTTGTCCTCTGTGATCAAGCACACAGCTCTTGATCTCAGGGTTGTGAGTTCAAGTCCCACACTGGGTGGAGAGGTTACTTAAAAAATAAAATCTTAAACAAATAAATAAATAATAGCAAGAACCATTTCAGAGGAGTGAGTAGCAGAATAGGTATTGAAGAAAAATACGGACTGGGTGGGGTGAGGACAAACCTGACAAATGGAGCCTCACCTCCAAGGAGAATTGAGTTTAGAAATGAGAGGCGAGAAGAGAGATGGGGGGATGGAGGTGGTCATGTTCGGGAGATCTAGTCCACAAGTGAAAAAGAATATTAAAAAAAAAACAAATAGGGGCACCTGAGTGGCTCAGTCGGTTAATAGGGGCACCTGACTTTGGTGCCCAAATACTACCCAAATAACTAGGAGGAACAGAAGCAAAAATCTGAGAAAATGATAGCCGAAAACTTGTTTGAGCTGAGGATTGAAAACTGAATTTTCTAAACACCAGGCAAGGGCCACCTGGGTGGCTCAGTCAGCTAAGGGTCCAGCTTCAGCTCAGGTCATGATCTCATGGTTTGTGAATTCGAGCCCTGCATCGGGCTGTCTGCTGTCAGCACAGAGCCCACTTCGGATCCTCTGTCCCCCTCTCTCCCTG